>NC_051848.1:41647733-41893443 GCF_002237135.1 Teleopsis dalmanni
GGTTTGGCTTCCAACTGATATATTTTTCTAGAAAGTCTTCCTTGATATTGTTATCCAAAACATAGCTCTAGATATTTGAGCCAACTGCGTTTCAGACACTGAAGATTATTTTTATTATTATTAATTTATTATTTTTGAGAAAACTTATTTAATACTTTTATAACGAAAGACATTTTATAACGAAATACATTTAAATAAATGTTTTTTAATAGAGAAGTTCTGAACAGAAGTGAAATGTAAGAACAAAACTTTTTATTTATAGTTAATTTATTGAATTTTTGATTGGATTGGCTAATGAACACTGACAGTGAGCAGGGTGTGAGTTGAACTCTTGGTACGTACAGCCTCAAAAAAAAATTTTACGAATAAATAAATATAAGTAATAATACCAAGACCACTCACTGATGATGGGAATTTGACAATACTCGAAATTTCTGTCAGACAAAAAATCAATTAACTAAGAATAAATTAAAATAATTGTTGTTGCAATTTAGTACTGTTCGAAACCTCAATTTTCACCACTTTATTACATACATGACTTAAGGTGTTTTGGAGGAGTCGATTTAGAGTTATTAAGGAACACTAATTGAAAGTTTTTGTGGATTTTTTTGTGAGAGCCGTAGCTCGATAAATAGCATAAATAAGCAAGTGTTCTATATGGCTTTTATTGTGTCTTATGCTGAAAAATTGACATTTGTTGGAAATGAAAGCAATTGTTAAAAATTAATAGCTGATATATAGAGATTAATTTGAAACTAATTAAATCTCATCCGATTTGTTTCTATTATCTCATTTATTTTTTGACCAATAAACTAAGTCTTACTAAAACTTGCATAAACCACTTGCATATCGAAGTATTCTCCATAATAATCAATATATTTTCACATTCGAAAACAACCAATTCCCAAAACAGTTCTTCCAATCTGACATTTCTATCTCCAAAACCAGGGATTTGAATATATCAACGGCCTGTTCGGGTATAAAATGCTCGTCACGCATTTTTTTCTTAATGTTGAGGAATAAAACGAAGTCGTTAGGTGCCAAGTCGAGATTCGGATGACCTATCAATTCAGCTCAAAAACTTTTTTGTTTGAATTGTTGTGTGGTAGCTCGTATTATCGTTTTGGAGGATGATGTTTCTTAAACGGTTGATTTTTCTCAACTCTTCACAGACTTCCGCCAAATATATGGTTGAGTACTAGGCGGAATTGATCGTTTTACGTTGTTCCAGTGGTATAGTTGCCACATGGCTGGTTTATCTGGAATATATAGGATCATTTTCTTAGATTTTCTCCATTTGTTCTCCATTCTCAATTATTTTTTTTTTGTGCTCATAGAAGTAGATATATGATTCGTTACCTATCAAGATATCGTAGACATATTTTGAGCTACATTGGCTGTATTTTTACTATATTTTCTTGCACCAATCAACATGTAACTTCCTTTGAGCGATTGTTAAATTATAAGGAATCTAACGGGAACTAATCTTTCTGACAGCTAAATATGTATGTAATGTATTTAATATATGCTAGTCCCACTAATGCCCGAGAATGCCTTTAATTTTCGATATGTAACATAAAACTAAAATATATATTGAATTAAAAATATGTCGTTTAAGTTCATTGTTTCTTGTAGTGATAAGAGGGACACAAAAACCCGATTGTGTTTATTTTGATGTTGACCTTATTAGACCACCTTCTAGTTGTAGCACTCAATCATAACCGATTTTTAAATACTTCTGTTAAATTTAAACTGATATATCTTTTTTATAAACATTAAAATGAATTTTCGTTTAAATTTCTACTTCTATTTGCTGTCCTTAACTTTATTTATACAATAGTTTATCCACTAATTTCATAATTCATTCAGTATTTCGCCCACATGGAATGGCATCATTAAATATGAATCCTTCTTCCTTTTTTTTTGTTTTTGTGTTTGGAATAGCATCAACGTACACAAATGCTTGAAAGTGAAAAACTATGTCGCAAACTAGGATGGAAATAAGTTATTAGTGGTAGCAGGAGTTGACAACGGAGCAGCAATGTGAAGGGATCCGCAAATATATGGTATGTGCTTATTTGTAGCGTGCATCCTTTTTGAAATGCTTCAAATTATGTTAGACATTTTCTTCATTATTTTATTTAACATCCGTTTGCGTTCATGTGGCTTTGTTGTTGCCCTTCCTGTCGTTGTTGTAGTTGTTGTAGTTGTTGTAGTTGGTGTAGTTGCCATAGTTTGTGATGGCTTAATGGGGTGCAATAAGCTTAACACACTAACCAAAATTACCTTTTTAAATTAACATAATAGAAACACAGCCAACACAGCCAACACCACAAATTTCATAAAAATTCACACTAAAAACTAAAGCACTTTTTGCTTATATCCTTTTCAAATAGATAAACATACGCACTGGCGTCCACACACACACTCCACACACAAATGGATGCTGCGGTGTAGATATGTATCTCCTAAATACACAGCGTATCTAGATACATGCGAGTGTTACTGATTGTGTTTACTCATATTCAAATTGCAATTTAAAACACGCTCAGGTGTTTCGGACAAAAGGTTGCGAGTGCAGGGACGCGCTTCCCAAATGTACTAATGAGGATTTTGTTATGAAAATGTCAAAAATATGATATTAACATAATTTTTTAGACATACACAAAAGTGAATGTGAAATATACTCGGGCGTGTGCACATCACGTATGGAAACCTCAAGCATAGATCCGTATTTTTGTTTAAGTGTCTTTAATTATTTCGCAATATATCACTGCGATGCCAGAATACGAACACTTAGGATTGGAAAAACTGGATTAATTTATTATTAATTTAGTTTTACTTCAGATATTGGGCAGGTCTTCAGCGAACATAAAAAACAAGTCTATATCAGAATTCTATTGTGAAGATATAGAAATGCACATTGTAGGTTCGGTTTCCATAGTTTGTCAAAAGTTCGAATTTAAAAATTATTTGGTTGTAATTTGGCAATTTGATAATAGTTGAAACAGAACCAAGAATTCAATAAATTAAAATAATAAAAAATTTTGTTGTTATAGTTCATTACTGCTGGAAATCTCACTGTTAAGCCCTTGTGCGAGTTCAAGTAAATTGAGGTAAAGTAAATTAAAATGTCTTAGGCATATTTAGCACTGCACTTATGTGAATATTTACTAATTTATTCATTGCACTTATTTATTATTTTTGGTTAAAAGTTTTTAAATTTATTTATTAAACATCTTATAAAATTTTCACAATGGGAACAATCTAATTTACCTAATTTTATCTAATTTACCCTACTCGAAGTTTTGGTGAATGCCAACATTCGCTGCCATACCGACATAATTGACTATTTCCCTCAATTTACCATCAATTTACTTGAACTCGCACACGACCTATAATACAATAGCTTCTATTTAGTAAAATACGAGTCGTCGCTGCCGTTATAACCGACGTTGAAATGTAGGTCATTAATTTTATTAAATAATTTAATTGATCTTTTAAATCAAATATGAATTAAACCACTTATTTTTAAATAAAAATTTTTGAACCATACGGAAACGTTATTCAGAATATAGACTTGTTTCGAAAGTAATTTGGTTTTTTTCTTGAGTTAAAGTTTATATTTTATAGTAAACAGAAATTTTTTATTTTTTAAATTTATTTTTATTTTCTGACAGTGGCAAGATACCGTGATTTTAGGAAAATTAATGAAAAAATATATTAAAAAACAACTCTTCAGAAATTAAGTTTAGGATATGACTTAATTAAATAACTTTTTTAACATCCGTTCTTGATAAAAAAACTAAATTTTTAATATAAACTATAGTTTTCAATAGAGAGGTTTCTATCGAACAGTAATAAAATTGCAACAACAAAATTTCTTATTATTTTTAATCAACAGAATTTTTGGCTGACAATACAACTGTTTTGAGTATTACCAAATCCACATTATCTGTATTTCCTTGAAAAGATTTTTCATACATAATTAATCGTATGCAATATTTTGAGACTACAAGTACCAAAAGATGAACTCATGCCCTGCCATATTTGAAGCTCAGAGTCAGCTGTTCATTAGCCAGCTGATTCAAATCCGTACTTGACTTGTATGTTCGAACTAAGAGTTTTGTTAATTTGCTGGGAAAATTCATTAACAATTTCAGTTGTTGTATTTTTTTAGAGTGAAATCCAGAAGTTAGTACTAGCTATAGAATAACTGAATAAATTAACCACATTTTTAAATTCAATTGTTAAATTTCAATACTATTCTTGGGTTATTTCAATTATTCTTGACGCTCTAAACTATTGGTTTTGTATGCGAAATCAGCAAGCATACTTTTGCCGTTATATATGGAAACAATTTAGGCCATATATTGGTATGGTTGCGAAAACTCAAGATTATTTAAAATTTTGTGTTTGTTTTCTCTCCGTCGACTATTTACCCAAAGTTTCGGATTGCTTATCTAGTGATTGCTTTCAGATATTTCATTTTTAATTTATTCTATACTTTTTTTGTATTTTGCTTCTGGTGTAAAATTTAAAGTGGGTGCCGCAGAATTTGTAACATTAATGTTATTCGACGGATGTAAAGTTTATCGCGGGTAGCCATTATCGTTGTAAATTTTATTGCATAAAAACTTGCGAGACTTTGCCGTATAGATTATTTAGTGTAACAACATTAACGCGTTGGTTTTAGTATTTCGGTTTATCATAAACGATAAATTATATTATTTATAATACGAGTAATATAAAGATTTGTATTAAATATGTTTAAGGTTATACAATGGTATTTTAGTCAATTAGATCATAGATTAAAAATACTACTAAGTAACGCTTATATAAACTTATTTACGTAAGAGCGCACTTACGTATCTTTTTAATAATATTTACACATATTGTGTATAGAATATTTCTAATGTAGTCTGAATTACAGTAGCAAATTGACTCCTTCGCCAAGGAATTAAAAAGAATCCTTTGGGTTGGAAATATATTATATAGAGCACATAAGAGTTTACATTTAATAAACTAAATAAAAAAAGCTAAAAATTCATAAAACAATGAACTATATATCTAGATCACACTAAAATCCAGTGTATTCTACAGATCATTAAATAAGATATTTGTAGATTCTGCCAATGAGTAGTTGCTAAATCCTACATAAAGTTAAGCACAGCTCATTCTGTGGACTATCAAATAAGATAATTGTAGATTCTGAAATTAGTAAATGCTAGGTCCTACACAATGTTAAGCACAGCTTATTCTGTGGAGAATCAAATAAAACAATTGTAGATTTTGACAACGAGTAGATGCAAGATACTACACAAAGTTGAGCACAGCTTATTCTGTGAACTATCAAATAAGATAATTGTAGATCAAATAAGATAATTGTAGATCAAATACGATAATTGTAGATCAAATAAGATAATTGTAGATCAAATAAGATAGTTGTAGATTCTGCAAATGAGTAGATACTAGGTCATTCACAAAGTTAAGCTTATTCTGTGGAGAAACTAATAAAATAATTGTAGATGATTAGCGGAAAAAGTCCACGCATAATTAATAAATAAATTGCAGACTTTACTTTTTAAAGACTTATCAAATATATTTAATAAAAAATTAAAATAAAAATATATTGCAAGATTTTAATCAAAAGTTGCCTACGGAATCGAAAAAGGTGTTCCGAATTTAAAGTTAAAATGTTCAATAGCACATATAATAAACAACTGAAATAACAACAGAAATCCACTAGAAATTATTCATCAATATTAATTTTATATAGTTGGCAATTATACGAACATTAATTATATTATATCTAATAAAAAGTTTTAAAGTACGAGTATATATAAATCAAAGAAAAAAAATTAAATAATAGCAGCACTGGCAATTTACAATAGAAACAAATATCAATTAATAACATTGGCAAATACATCAATACTGATGTTATTTCAAAGAGACTCTAAGATAATATTTTTTAATTTAAAAAAGAATTATATTATTTAACTCATGATCCATTAATAATGAATATATATATGTATAAATATAGTTATTCAATTCGTTTGTTAGGAAGGTTCAGAGCATTTTTAGCTGACCATACAGCTGTTTCTAGTATTGCCAAATTCCCATCATCAGTGGTCTTGGAAATAATTCTTGTATTTAATTATTCGAAAATAATTATTTTTGAGACTGCAAGTACCAGGAATCGAACTCGTATCCTGCCAAATTTTAAACTCAAAGTCAGCGCACTTTGAACCAATTGACCCAAAGCCGTATAATTTATGTTAATTGTGTAATAATATGTAAGTAATTACACATCTTATAAGAAGATGTAACATAACTTTTAAAATATATTTCCCAAATAGCCCAAAGAATATTTGAATATCTGCACGCACAAATATAAAGGGAACCAATGACCAATGAAACCAATGCCAAACGAAAATGGATGTATACAATTACGTTTTACGGTAAGCTAAAGGGATTTGAAGTACTGTTTCTTTACCAGTCAGGCAAGTGCCATATAGACTGCATAATTCAAATATAGAATCTCTGATCTCATTCCCAAGCGCAACATTAAAGTTTCTAATATAATAATGGTTCTTGCGGAATAATAGTATATAGTATAACTTAAACACAACATAGGCCTAACCTGCTAAAGCTGTTGTAAATCGTATTTTAGGGCGCTCTTGGAATAGATTTCACTCTTATAGATTTTTAAGATATACTCAAATACCTTGTCATGCTTTTTTTTATCAATAATGTCAAATTACTTACGTTTTAATCTCAAAGCTAATGTTCTGCTATTTATTGGAATTGATCATGCCATAATACCGTTTCTTCAATTAAAGCCTCCAAAGTTTAGACCAATTGCTGTTCGTTAAAAAAACCTGCAAATTTTTTGAAGAATACGAAAAACAACTTAGCAGAGAGTGAATGCATTGCTTTGAGTGATTTTTCCAAATATTACGCTTTTCTGATTCAATACTCTTTATTAGACATATAGTGGTATAATATCAGGTGACAATTTATCCGTTTGCAATATAATACCATGATCAAAATAAACAACTACATGTAAAAAGGTTTGTCTGCATATTGGACCGTTTACATCACAACTCAATTATCGTACATTACATCGATAATGTACGTTAATGTACATATCGTACAATATCGTACATTCTGAGATACGGGTCTCCCGTAAAACACATCAAACACATTTGTACTATATTTCCATTGAATAAATTTTTAAAGAATAAACTACAAATATTCTTACATAATATATTTGTTTTCGTTAAGTTAAAAAATTCCATACAAATCTCAAAAAGTTCAGGATGATATTGTTATTAGAAGTATTTCTAAAAAATTAAGATATCTTTTACATCACACCAAACACATACACACGATTTTTCAGTAAAAAAAAAAAAGGAATATGTCACACAAATTTTTCTTTTTCAGTTTTGCTTTAGATTAATCAATAAATTCTACTCAAAAAATAAATATTACAATTGTGATATTCCTTTTAGAAGTAATTAAAAAAAATTAATTAATCGGGTGTAGTTTACGTTACTCATACGCACCGTAATACCATTAAATCAATTCTCTAAAAAAAAGCCGATACAAAATTTTTTACTTTTTATTTCTAAATAAAATGTATGTTAAATTCTTCATAAAATATTAACATTTTAGTTAGTTCTGCATCATCCCTATTTTTAAATTACAAATTTTAACATAATTAAATCATTTTATGAACGTTTTTCTTATATTGAGAAGAATAAAAAAATTAATTAGTTTCACACTAGCTGAACTACCTATATCACTGCCTATATACACCCACCGTTTTTGGGGAAGTGTTCTTCTGCTATAGTTGGAAAAACACTCTGCACAGGTAAGAAATGTTATAGGAAATAAACTGTAAGGAACTAAAAACAAAATATTTTTTTTAAAATAATAAAAATAAAATAAAATAAAATAAAATAAAATAAAATAAAATAAAATAAAATAAAATAAAACAAAATAATATAAAATAAAATACACTAAAATAAATACACTGAAATAAAATAAAATAAAATATAATAAAATAGAATAAAATAAAATAAAATAAATAGTTTTGTTATTGCAATTCACTATTGTTAAAAAAACATTTCTTTATGGTTTTATTAAAAGAGTTGTATATCAAAATTCTTCAATCAAATATGATCAAGAACTCATTTGATTGTTTTATAATAAAAAAATTGTATTTAGGTATATATCAATTTTTGCCATAAATAGTTTACGAAAAACTAATTGAATTTGATGTCCCTCAATATAAGAACATATGTTAGGCATTTGAAAATGCATTAAAATTTCTTCCAATCCAAGCAAAAATTATATCAAAAATTATATATATTGAGTAACTGAAACAGATTTAATTACGAGACTGCAAACCAACTTCGGTAGGCAACAGCGCTGGCGAAACTTTTACACAACACAATAAATTTGTTAACAATTTCCTAAACATTTGAACGGAAAGTGTGCATGAATTGCTCAGGAACCACAGCTTAGCTGTTCTTGTATCTGGAAACGTTTGACGATACTAAATAAAATCAAATGAAAGGAAACGGGAGACGGGAGACGGGAAACAAAATCAAGCCCTGCTTAACTTCTCTAAACCAAAAACCTAAACCAACAAAAGTGAGCAGAACAAAAACGCAGGCGGCGTTTGCACGCAGCATGACTTTTAATTTAATTTATAACTTTTACACTTAGCAATGCTAACAGCACAGCACTTGCAAAGGGAGCAGTGCCGGAATCGTGGGGGTGATACAGCAGCAGTCTCTGCAACATGAGTATTAGCGTGAGCAACAATTGCCGTTTTGCGTAAACTTTTTGCTGTTTTGCCAAGAGTGTTTCCAACGATTGTAACTTTAATTAGTTGTAGCTGCTTTCCTATTAGTGTGTTGCTAATGCACCCACTGTTGGCATTTCGGTGATGTGCTGGCTCTACTGCCTCTACTGATTCTACTAACTCTACTTACTCTACTGCCTCTACTGGCTGTGCTGGTTGTACTAGCTGTGCTGTGACTAGTGCCTTTGGTGCTGCATTACTGCACTTGTTAATGTTGCTGTGCATTTACAGTTCTCCTACTACTTAATGCAATTTCATTTACTAGAAATAATTCAACTAAAAGTTTTTCGTAACAATAAAATATTAAAGGTTTAATGTTCAGCTATCGTAAATAAAATTTGCATGCGGATCACTAAAGACACCAAATGAAGCACTTACAATTGCAATAATACGCAAGTTTTAAGTACTGGATGAAAATTAGAAACGGATCTCTTATTGTGTATAAATTAAATTAAATAATATTACATATTGTTTTTGGTCCAATTCTCATTAAACTTCAAAATTCTACTGCCAAAAAAATGATCCTAATTATCTTTAATATCAAAAAAAAATTTTTTATAAAGACTGGAACAAATTATGATGCTGTGGATTTTTTTTTAATTTTTTGCGTTATTTTGAATCTACTGAGCTTAAATCTGCAAAATTTTTTCTTCCAAGACTTATAGATCTTCATCAAAAATTCAGTTTTTAGAGGGTTAATAAAAAAATAAGCCCTTGTGCTTAATATACTTTTTACGAAGAAATAGGTGTACATTTTCGCCTTAGATGACCTTTTCTATACATCATAAAACGTCATTGCAATTTTATCCAAATCAAATGAAATTTATTCTAAGGAAGACTCTAACGCTAACGCACTCGTTCCTAACCTTTTCTTGACCAAGGACCACTAACATATTTTTGATTTTAGTATGGATCACAAATTTTAAGAATAATAAACTGTATGATTATTTTTACATGCTTTATGTTATTAAAAATTTCAATATGTTTGTTAAAGTAAGATGTAGAATTAATAAAACATAATAAAAATGAAATATATGAAAATATGATGTGAAAAATCCTTAATATGTTGTATGCGCTTGCATTTCCTTTAATAACTGTGATATCCTAGACCTGATGTTAGTGCTCAAAGCTACACGCATGTCAGTAAATGTCTTTAATCGATTTTGAGACTTATTACAAGCAAAGCAGTAAGTTCTTGTTCACATCGAAAATGTCGTAGAGTAAAGTGTCAGATAACACAAGGCAACGTCGCTAGTTTTAATATATAAAACTGCCTTTTTACACCAAAACTTCTCAAGCGAAATAGATTCAAACATTTCTTTGCAGTTTCTATCATTTTATAATTCAATCATCTGTTCGTGCATTTCATCAGCATACATATCTCCAGCACTACTGCCAAAAGGATTACGCATAAGTTTTTGGATACCTTTTGATTCACTTTCCATATATGCCCCGGGAAGTATCGATTGAATTCATCGGCCTGTATTTTTAAATGTGTTCTGATTTTGTCGTGTATATGTGTAATGATCATATCGTATTTTTGGTCATCTAGAAGCGCTTTTAATATAGAAAATGCAACTTTCCCCAACTTTGCCCATTCATAATTGAAGTTTACAAATAAAAACTCAAAGTTTATCTGCAAAGCTATATATGTTTGCAAAGTATTTTACAATTCTGTTTTCAAAACGTTGCAACTGTAAATTTAAGTTGTTTTAAAGACCCTGAAGAGTCTAAAGTTCTTGGAGCTGAGCATCTCTGTATAATGTATAATGAATTATATAAGTGCATAGATACATATAGGCTATAAAATAAGTATAGAATTACTTGAAAGTATTTTGTGCTTATTTTCTAATAAATGAGGTCTCAGTGTACGAACTATAAATTATGTATCGTATATCGCAGATCACGTGTAGTCTGCGGACCACCTGTTGGGAACTACTACACTAGGCACAATAAAAAAACACTTTAGATTAATACATATTATCTAAATTGTTCAGCTCTATTAAAGAGATAAGTATAGATATTTTAGCTTCTCATCTTATTCTACACTAAAACATTTATATTTTGGAACTTCAGTTATATACGATTTTCACTAGCCTATCGTGTAATATAAATCGTCTATTTTTAAAGTTGAAAGTTATTGTCACTCGGAATAGATCAAAAACTGAGATAATAATTTAGAATCCGAAGAATCGGTAACTTATCATATCTGTTGTAAACGATTTAAATAATTTAATTTTTTATGATAATTTACACTCTACAAATAAATTACAAAGACGAAAAGGCAAATATCATATATAACAAGTATAATTTTAAGCTTAATTCATTAAGCTAAGAGTAAATAAAAGTGAATTTTTATTAATATAAATAACCATTTGACTTAATAACTGGAACATTAATTCGCAAAGAATATTTTTATTCAAATAGATTAATGCCAACCAATGAGATCAGATTAGGAAGTATCTTAAAAACGAAAACTAAAGGAAACAAAATAGCTTATTGACATTGTTTTTGAAAACAATCACTAAAATTTGTCTAGATATGGTATATATAGTAGATACATAAGCGAGATCGGTAGTATAATGTGTAGTGATCATAGTTCCGTATTCTAGAAAATTTCGTAACTTTGTTGTAGACATAATATAAATCGATAATATTGTTCTATATATGCAAAAATTTATTGGTTGAATTATATCGAAAATATATATCACCAATATACGTCTCTAATAAACACATGTTCACCATGATGGTTAGCATATTTGTGAGCATAATTACTACTAATTCTATTACTACTAATTCTATTACTACAATTTCTATTACTACTATTTCTTTTAATTTTAATTGCTAAAATGACAGATAAATAACATGACCTATAATATCTAATTTTCTAAGACTGTATTATAGCATCACACAAGATCAAGCTTTAAATAATTTATCAATACATTGTTTTTAAAAATATTAAATAAACATAATTTATTACATACAATAAAGCAATATAACTAAAAATCAAAACAATAGAAGTGGAAAAGGTTTAATTTAAATTGCAGTTTGTACACTCCAAAACTGGGTCAATGCATTGCAGACAATCAACCAGCCAATCTGGAGGCAATTACACGTAGCCTAAAGTGAAAGGAGTATGAACTTGCAACCAAGGGGACAAGTTTAAAGCTAGAAGACGATATATTTATGAGAAATTTTATATATATAATAGAATAATATATATAAAACTTTTTATCAAAAATTCGTTGTACTTTATGATTTTTACACTTTTTACAACAACACTTTATCAAACAAAGAACTGAATGAAGAATAAGATTATTGTTTATACACTCATCTTTTTGATATATTTTAATCATATTTTAAATATACAATACTTTGGTAGACATATTAGTGTATATAAAAAAAAAAAATTTTAAATAAAATATACTGGATGATTTACACAGATATTTTACTAATTTGCAATTTTTCGTTTTTATATTTCTCAAATCATTAAAAATTATATTCTTAATTGTTTTTTATTTAAGAATTGAGTAATTCAATGCTATATCTTTTCAACTAATACGAAGCAGATTAAAAAATACTAGAACACTATATTAACTATATTTCCGACTGTGGACTTAGTGTAAACCGAATCTGTTTTTCATAGAAAACACGTTGCATGACTGCAATCTTCATGGATCACTTCCATACCGTATCTGCATAGTATAATATATCAGGACAGGATAGTTAATACGCACTGTCCTTTATGTATATCGCCAATGTAAAATTTTTTTGTTATTGCTTAAGGTTTATAAAAGTTTATATTAAAGGAATCTTTAAACATTTTTGTAGAAACTTTAAAGGAAAGTTATTATTAAATGCAAAATTCTTTTATATCCTATAATGATTCAGTTATTGTCTGCACTATTCTTCGTATATATGCTAATTTACAATTTGTCATATAAGATGACTAAAAATATAAATTTATGATTAAAGTTTATTCAAATTTGTATTAAAGGAATTTTCAAATATTACGATGATATACGTATATTATGGATTTAAAGAATCTTAAGATGAAAGTAATTGAGAATTATAAATGCAAAATATTTATATTTCATAAATATAAATTTTAAAATTTATATTTTTTTAACTTAAAATTAGAAATATTATATATACTTTTAAATATTGCTTTATCACGTTGCATATCAATTAATTTGCCTACCCCTTTTTCTGGTATATTTGTTACTTATTCGATTCCAAGGGCTTCAACTTAAGTTTGTTAACAATTTAAATATATTAACATTTAAAATTAAAAATAAATATATCTAATAATGTATACAATATATGTTAATATTGGATGCAGGCAGCGTACAATTATCTAAGGTAATTTATTATGAAAAAAAATATGAAAAAAATAAAGTAGCGCCATAAATCTCATTTTGTGATATTAGAACGGAAGAAGAATATAAACTGCAATAAAACTCTTTGAAAGTTTCAAGCGAATTTCAATCAAGAAACATAATTTTCTCATATCCTCTTCAGATTATGTCAATAACATTTTTTATTGATTTCCATTTGACTTCGTCTAGCTTTTGTCGCTGGATAGATGCTGCATGGATAGATTCCATGACGCTGTTTCGAGTATATATTACAAATTTACAACACGTTTTATCTCAAAGTAAAAGAAATTTTCAACTCGACGGTGTAATTTTTCATCACATTTTCCTTTTTTATAAACAAATTTGCTTAATGCAATCGACGTAGCTCAGAACGGAAATTGCTTTCAAAGAACTATTAACGTAACAAGAAAATTTAAAAGAAAATAATCAAATGAAATAAAAGAAAAATAAATAAATAGCAATCGTAGGACAAATGACAAATCCCACCAAAGAAACATAGGTGTCTACGTAGTACGTACCTGAGTGGTAGTCGTTTTGGATTTGCGTTCTCAACCTTTTAAATTTGGAGTAGCAACGACGAGAATCAGAATATTTCAATAGCGGTAACAACAATTGATGGAATTAAGCGCACCTTTTTATTTTATGCAGCAGCAATTCGCTTAAGCTTCCTGTTGCCAATTAAAGTATGTGCTTTGAATTTATTTTGCCAACACAGAAATCAATTGCTCACTTAGTTAAATGTTAGCAACGAAATCAATTAATTTTATACTCTGAACATATCAACATATCATTAAAGTTCACACCAAAGGCTACGTTAGCATGAACTTAACACTGCGCATTGATGGGATTTATACTGCCATCGTATTCGTCACTAATGCAGTTGGTCCCAACGGCAACAGCGATGGCAACGGCAATGGCAACGACAATAGCAACAGCAACGGCAGTGACTGCAGCAAAAGCAATTCCGTTGTCATTGTCACTTACATTTACATTAAATGTTGCGATAGTCAAAATTTGCCATGTCATCAGACCAACGAATACCAACAGTAGCTGTCGTAGTAGCAATAGCAGCAATAGCAGCAGTAGCAGCAGTGGCAGCAGTGGCAGCAATGGCAGCAACAACAGTGACGGCAAATTTATTGCATTTCTACCGGATGCTGTCATGCGAATTACTTTGAAAATGTCTGATATAAAAAAGGATTTCATCTTTTGTGCCAGGACATTTGCTCACATAATTCCCTACAATTACTAAACCACTTTTCTTTAAATGCTGTATGATGTCTTCTTTTTGAAAGTTTCTATTCATCACATTGCAACCGTGTCGATTCTGTGTGGCATAGCGAGCTCCGCTCCACTCCTACATTGGTGAACTAAAATCATCCTTGCCAAGTATGCCGTTGCTACTATATTCTGTGCCTGCTCTATCACCCAACGAACCTTTTGTTTTTCATCTTTTCGTGATTTTTGGCAACTGCGGAATTTTATGCACTACACATCGTATATATATTACGACGACACTTGTCCAGGCTCTACAGAAAATCTCTTCAGTGTCTATTCTAATGCCAAAATTCAAATGAAATTTCAACAAAATAAAATACTAAAAATTAAAATAATAAAAAGACGCTATAATTAATTTCGCGCCTTTTAATTTTAAGCATCTTTGCAATTTCTCTCGAATGCTCGTCCCAAACAAATTCAGTACTGTCTACTCTACGATATGCCACCCTCTCGTATTTTATTCCAGTTTCTGTAATTATCCCGTGGATTTGCATCTTTTATTTTCTTGGCATTTAACATTTAAGTATTCCTTTTATTTATGACGCGAGATTGTTGAGATTTTCAGTCGCGCCATTTTGTACTTTTTATGCCAAATGCGAAAAAATTTATCACATTCTTGGGAATAAAAAAATTTTAACTACAAGTACTTAGTGTCTATTAACAATAATATTAGCACCAAATTGTATAATATAAATTATTATTATTAATTTAAGTTTTTATATATCGTATAAACGTTGCAATATAGTTACTACAGTACATAGTTCCCGGTGAGATGAAATTCTTTGTAGATATAATAAACTTGAAACCGATATCAATGATAACACAGCAATTAACATAGTAGCCTCTGTCATCAACAACGAAGGTATATAGTGCAGCGAAGATTATGAAATATGACAGACGTCAAAACAAATTAATCTCTAGAACAAATCCAATTCTGCATACATTACTATTAAGAGCGATCGTTTGATTTATAGCAAATAGATTGCTTCTGAAATTCTCAGTTTTAATAGCCCAGTACCTCTCCAGCTGATAAGAATCGGCTTGCATTTGATTGAGAGCTCGACTATATAATCTTCTCGACTATATAATATGCTAAGTTGATCACTCCAACATGTTGCTTTTCTTTTGTGCATTATTGATCACATTTTTGACCCTCTAAACAAAGAATATAGAAACCAGACTATATATATACATACTTATTTTCCCAAGAAATATAAATAACATATTTACGCTCTATGCTCAGACTAGAAGCATCGATACAAATACCTTTATTCTTAATAAGAATTAACATATAATATTCAACATTTGTATATAAGAAAAGAGGTAATAAACAAAATCTTAACTACACATTATATAGAATGACACATCTACACAACCTACAACATGGTTCCAAACAGTAAAGCTCAATTCAGCTTTTGACAAGTGGAAAAAAATATAAAGAGAAGACAATCCATGTCAAGTCATATTAATTTATCGAAGCCCCATCATGAAATGCTCCAATTTCTTTTAATAATATTTTCGTCGTTCTTGTTAAGAGCATAGGTCGCAATTTACTCTCAAGCAAACAGAGATCCCAGAGACTTTCTGTAAAGTTGCAAGAGACCAAAATCAACTTTTCTTTTTGTGTGAACTATATTTAGTCCAGAATAGTTCAGAATAGTTAGAATTCAAGTCAATCGAAAACGCTTCACTAACGCTTATTTTGTAGTATCATCTGGTAAAGGATTTTTATTTGGTGAAACAATTTCTTTTCTTCCATTTAAGTTTAATATTTTTTAAATACGTTTTAAAAAAATCTTTCTATATTATTTTAACGAAATTGTTTATTTTTTCCTTTTTCTTTAAATAACATTTTATGAATTTTCTTTAAAACTCTAGTTTAAAAATTTTTTATTTCTCATCTTTATATGACAAGCAAGAGTTTTTGACATTACTTTTTTCGCTTGCAAAAGTGAGTATTTTCCCTGAAACTTTTGCGGTTCTACCACTTTATGACACCATTGAGCTTACCTTTTTTTCTTATTTTACTACTAATTTTTTTTGGAAATTTTTTGACCGGAAGTTAAAATTTATTTTGCATATTTTTCTGTTTTTGTTTTTGTTTTTGTTTTTATTTTATTTGCCAGGTGCATTTCATAAAAGTTTGAAAACTTTTTTCGCTGGGTTTTACACTTTGCATTAAGGCCAATATATCATTTTTATCAGAAAAGATTTTAAATTTTTCAGTCAAACATTAAAGCTATAAAATACATGAAGAAGAATTTGGTTGTTGTAAAACGAGATTCATATATAATTTATAATTAAATACAACAATTTCAAATCAAGCATTAGATTTGGTAATTAACAATTTATTTATTTAGACATAAAATACCAAAAAAAAAAAAATGTTCTTGCAATATAAAACAGCAACTCATCTATATTATCGCAATTTCACAACACTTTTCAATTAATTAAAAAGTTACAATAGGGTTATATTTCTGAGGAACAAAAATAGGACTCATTACCTTTGATTCTGCTAAAATAAGTACAGTCAAACTTCCATAACTCGAACTTCTTTCTCTATAACTCGAACTAAAAAGAGTGCAACAGGATTTTAGAGAGAAAATTGCATGCGAATGTGCCTTCATACCTCGAACTTCTATAACTCGAATGTCTCTATAACTCGAACTAAAAAGAGTGCAACAGGATTTTAGAGAGAAAATTGCATGCAAATGTGGCTTCATACCTCGAACTTCTATAACTCGAATTTCTCTATAATTTAAAGAAAAATATTGTCACGTGCCAATTGGAATATGTGAAAGTGCATTCTATAAGTCAAAGTATGAATCCATTTTGGTGTTAGGGTAATTTCCTTTTTCCAAACCAATAAAATTCTACATCAGTCTTCCAAAAATGAAGTAAGAGACTCATTCAAAATTTTCACTTGGAATAAAATGGAATCAGTTTTTACTGAAAATTAGAAAAAAAATTAAATTCTTAAACCCTAATTTCTGAATATTTCACTTCACTATAACTTCTGAGTTGTATTTGATTTTAAATAAATAAATAAACAACTTATAATAAAATTCTAGTTTCTTTCAAAATACAGAAAAAAATAACAAATTTCCTCCAATTCAAAGTCCACATAAATCACATATTTTCTTTGGAAAATGGTACTCCGAGTTATAGAAGTTTGACTGTATTTGACTATATAGAAATAAGTCTGATATGAAAATTCTCAAAACCCAATGCATACTTATCTACTAAGAAAAAATTCAATTTATTTTATTAAAGGAGCGTAAAAAAAATTCCAGCTTAATCTGTGATGATTAAATCAATTTCCGTCCCGTTTGTAATAGAATGACCCATATATTATATTATATGAAACAAAAGAATAGTATTGAAATTTAACAATTAAAAATAAAAATATAATTAATTAATTAAATTATTTTACAACTAGTTAATGATTTCGTTTTAATATAAACACAGCAAGTGAATTTGTTAACTTTCACAGCAAATTAACAAAATTTCAAGTGCAAACATTAAGTCAAGTACAGTTTTGGATCAGTTGGCTAATGAACACTGACTCTGTGCTTCAAGTGTGGCAGCGTATCAGCTCAATCCTTGTTACTTGCAGTCTCAAAAAATTAATTTACGAATAAATATATATAAGAAATAATTCCAAGTCTACTGATGATGGGTATTTAGCAATACTCGAAACAGCTGTATGGTCAGCTAAAAATTTAATTAATAAATAATGAATTATATTGTTGTTATTTATCACTCTTCAAAAAACCTCTCTACTGAAAACAACACAAAAAATTTAGTTTCTTTCGTCAGAACGGACGTTAGAAATCATTTTAATAAATAATAAGTTAGTAATAAGTGAGTTCTATGATTTTTATCAAAGCAATACTTCTTTACAATACTTTTAAAAAAAATCTTAGATAGATATATTAGGTATTTAATACAGATTTTTTCCGGCGGGTTTTGAAATCTGTCATATATGTAGTCTGCAGATAAAAATTTCCTTTCAGCTTCAACACTCGAAGGTTAAACAGATACAATATAGCTGTATTAGTACGTGTGGATTTTTTCTTTCGACTTTTCATTTGCTAAGAAGAATATTTTGATTATATATTCTAGAATTTATTAGAAAATATTAAAATATAAGAAATTATTGAAACAGCAGTAGGCATTGCTTTATGTCAAAAAAATTACGTATTAAAATCAAATATTTTTCCTTTCAAAATTTTATTTTTAGCCATTGGTAATGTAACATTTTGGAGCTAAAAGAAAAATTTAAGTTTGAAACTGTATTTGATAAGGTATTAGTATGGATGACAATAGTACAGAAACCGAAATGTTGAGCTCGGAGCTGGTGTTCGAGGACTCAGAAGTTGAAATAGATAGTGCGATTCTGAGAAAGCGTATGATGGAAGAAAAAAATAAGACAAAAAGAAGAGCGACAAGAGATACAACTATTGGAAAGAAAAGACTTAATAAAAACAAACAGTGGGACTTATATGTTTCAAAATATTCTTCTCAACAGAAGAAAAATAGAAAAAAAAAAAAATCCACACGTAATCATAGAATGACATCAGCACATTTAAGAGCCCACACACTTAACACTGTAACTGATTCTACTGAAAATAGTGAAAATATCTTTGATTTTGAGCAACAAAGCAGTAATTCCTGTCTAATCAGTAAGGTGACTGACCCATCTGTGCAAAAAGTAGACTCTGAGCTAGCATTCGAGGGTTTAGATGTTGAAATAGATAGTGTGGTTCCACTGAAAAAGCGTATGAAGGGAGAAAAAAAGAGGAAAAAAAGAAGAATAACAAGTGGTACATATAATAGAAAAAAAAAATTGTATAAAAAAAAACATGGGGATTTATGCATTTCGAAATATTCTTCTCAACAAAGGAAAAATCAAATCCACAAATCCACATGTAATCGCAGAATGAAATCAGCACATGTAAGAGCCTGTTCATTTAACACTCCAGCTGACACTATAGAAAGTGCCGAAAATATCTTTGATTTTGATCAACAAAGTAGTAATTCCTCTCCATTGAGTAAAGACATTGACCCATCTGTACAAACATTGCTTTCCGAACCAGTGGTCGAGGGTGTAGAAGCTGGAATAGATAGTGTGAGTCCACTGAGAAAGCATATGAAGGGAGAAAAAAAGAGGAAAAAAAGAAGAACGACAAGAGGTACAAATGTTCGAAAGAAAGTATTTAATAAAAAAAAACAGTGGGACTTATACGTTTCAAAATATTCTTCTCACCAAAGAAAAAATCAAAAGAACAAATCCACATGTAATCGCAGAATGAAATCAGCACATGAAAGAGCCTGTTCATTTAACACTCCAGCTGACTCTACTGAAAATATCGAAAATATCTTTGATTTTGATCAACAAAGCATTAATTCCTCTTTATTGAGTAAGGTAATTGAACAATCTGTAGAAAAACTAAACTCCGAGCTAGTGTTCGAGGATGCAGAAGCAGGAATAGATAGTGTGAATTCACTGAGAAAGCATATGAATGAAGAAAAAAATAAGAAAAAAAGAAAAACGACAAGAGGTACAAATGTTCGAAAGAAAGTATTTAATAAAAAAAAACAGTGGGACTTATACGTTTCAAAATATTTATCTCATCAAAGAAAGATTCGAAAGAAAAAATCCAAACGTAATCGCAGAATGAATTCGGCACATTTAAGAGCCTGTTCATTTAACACTTCAATTGCCTCTACTGAAAGTACCGAAAATATCTTTGATTTTGAGCAACAATGCAGTAATTCCTCTCTAATGAGAAGAGTATTTGACTCATCTAACGAAGAACTTTCAGAAACTTGACTAGTAACTTATTTTGATAAGGGCTCGCGAAAATTTGATGATTCAACGCAATTCATAACTGAAATATATTCCGATTCTGTACTCGTCCGAGTCAATTCAAGAAGTAGCGATGTAGTGCTAATGCAAGAAAAGAAAATTTAGAGCAAAATAAAGATGAAATAAAAGATGAAATATACAAAAGAATGTACGTATTGGTATGCACTGCCAGAACTCCTTTTGTATGACATCCGAAGATCAATTCTTATTACCGCAACAGTCCCGAAAACGTGGACTTCTATTTGGTTTTAAAAAACACAAAATTAAATAATAATAATTTTGTTTACCTTTGATATGATATGGCATGATATATGTATATTTTGAGGTAATTTCTTATTAAGACAATATTTTAAAAAATTCAAAATTAGTTGAAATAAAAAAATGTGGGAAATTCAAATTTCAATAGCAAATATCGCTATTTGCTAGTTTTCTCAATTAAACGTAAGATCTTTAGGAAATTCTTAACCACAAAATTATATAACAAATTATATTAGAAAATGTGTTTAATTGGTATATAATATATCTAAATTACAGAAAACTATACGAAATGTAGAATAGTAGTCAAGCATTAGTATCTTTCAAATATATTCCTCTATTGATCTAAGCTTTAAAAAAATTGATTTCTTTTTTCAGTATCAAGTTTATTAAGTAGCAATTCAAGTTTATGGGTTGCTAAGTTATAGTGGATCACATGGAAATTCCAGCTATTTTCCCTTTACTTACAGTCACAATTTTCTACGTTTTGTAAAAGAACTTCTGTGCTATAACAGCTTGAAATATAACAGCTAAAAGAAGCTATAAAATTTATCATATCATGCTCAACAGTATGAATTAATGGAAAGGTATACTGAAGATATATAATAGTCCGGGGTATATGTTCTACCGTTGGTAAAAGCCGTGACTGCCGGCTCTGGCATAATGAAGAGCGAAATTGCCACTAACATAACTAATCGATAAATAAACTAAGATAAGTGATTTCCAAAAATATTTTAAGACCACAAGATTACATTACAACTACAATTGAAGACCCACGAAATGGATCTATAAGTTACGCGATCTTAATAACAACAGCATATTGAAAGCCATTCAGAAAACTGTAGGCAATGGCTTCAGTCAATAGCTGAAGAGCAAAATATATAGCTGTAGAGCCCCCAGTACGCCCAGAGCATAAGCCCTTGGGAAACATTTTGAGATATGTTATCTATGACTTTTAATTTAAATTGTTTTGATACAACCACTTATAATAAATAAAATTAAATGAATTAAAAACAAATAAATTCGAGGTAATATTTCTCATGTAAGAAATGATTGATTTGATGAACCCTCGAAACCCGCGTCAAAATCCTGGATATGTAGAGAGTAATAAAGTAATAATCTTTCATAGATTCACTAATATGTGTACATTTTTTAATCCTTCCAAATAATTAAATTATAATTCTCTTACTATGTATAAAATTTGCAGCTACAGGTATATTGATTATTTACCTTTCCCTAATTTACCTTACTTAATTTGTATTTATAATTTTTAATTTATAGTACCAAAATGATATTATCAATATTTCTGTTGAGTGTTATTATTATTTTTTCCTGAGACATACGGACTAATGGGGTTTTGTGACTTTATATTTAGATAAACTTTTAAATGGTCATATCATAAGATATGATATCATGTATGATTTAAAAAAATTGTAAATTATTATATTCATATTAACCACATTATATTTTTATTCTAAATTTTTAATTTGGTTTTATCATCGAATTCTAAAACCAATAAAACCAAAAAAATAAATAAAAACCAAAGTCTGCACCATAGCATCATTCTTAGAAATATTAATCGATTTTTTTGGAAATTTGTTTTCTGAAAATAAAATAATATTTAAACCCCCGTAATCAAAATTGAATCAGGGAAATCTATCTAACTCAGTAATAAATAAAATAATACTAAAAGTGTACAACTAAATTATATTTGTTTAACCTTCAAGTGTTGAAGCTGAAAGGTAATTTTTATCTGCAAACTACATAACATATATGACAGATTTCAAAACCCGCCGGAAAAAATCTGTATTAAATACCTAATATATCTATCCAAGATTTTTTTTAAAAGTATTGTAAAGAAGTATTGCTTTGATAAAAATCATAAAACTCACCTCTCCGTTCAATGGAGAGGTATTTTGAAGAGTAATAAATAACAACAATAAAATTTATTATTTATTAATTAAATTTTTAGCTGACCATACAGCTGTTTCGAGTATTGCCAAATACCAAGGAATCGAACTCGGGCGCTGCCAAATGTGAAGCTCAGAGTCAGTGCTCCTTAACCAATTGACCTAAATCCAGTAAAAATACTTGACATTTATGTTCGCACATTTTTCTGGAGTTTTGTTAATTTGCTATGAAATTTTTATTAACAAATTTACTTGCTGTGTTTATATTAGAACGAAATCATAAACCAGCTGTAGAATAATTGAATTAATTGAATTTATTCTTATTTTTTAATTGTTAAATTTCAATACTATTCTATTAAAAAAAAAATATATATATATATATTTATATATATTTATTATATATGTTAATATAATTAAAATATGTAAATAATTATATTAAAGATTTTAAGTTCAACAAAGTTTTAATAGATATAGACATAATCAAAAAATATTTAAAAAAGATTTATATATTGTATTATATATTTTAACTATAATAAATAGTTTTAATTAAAAGAAGTAATCGTTTATAGTTATGATTTATTTTGATGCATAAAGAAATGTTTTTTATTAATATATATAAGTGATATATATTTTATATATAATATATTAAATAAAAAATTCAATTTGAATTTAACACAGCTACCTATAACTGTGATGACTATTTTACTTGATACAAACTTTTATATTTAATAGAGAAAAATTGTGAACTACAACAACAAAAATTCTTTTTTATATTATTTTAATTAATTCAATTTTTGGCTGACTATATAGCTGTTACCCCCTCATCAGTAGTCTTGGCATTATTTCATTTATTTATATATTCGCAAATAGTTAGGAATTGTACTGCAAGTATCAAGGTTTGAAGTTTGAGATTGCACTCGTATCCTTTCAAATATGTGTTTGATATATATATAAATTTTTTTATATATATATTTATTTATATATATATATTTATTTATTTATTTACGTATAAACTTATTTATTTATTTATTTCTGTGTTTATATGATTCTTATTGATTTAATTTATTTCTTCTTATATGTTATTTATTTTATATATAATATTCGTAATTTAATTGTTTGTATATTTACATTTTCATTAATTATTTATATTTATTTTTTTATACATATATATGCTTTATTTATTAATTTGTTCGTTTATTTACATTCTTATATATTAACTAATTTATTTATTTTTTTGTGTAGATATTTATTTATTTATGTATTTTTAATTTATATATTCATGTACTTATTTGTTTATTATTACTTTTGTTTAATTTCTTATTAATTAAATATTTATTTATTTATTTATTATTTAATTTATTTGTGTATTAATTTATACATTTTTTATTTTATGTTATATTTTAATTGTCACTATAAATAAGACAAGAACCAAAACTATCTCATTTGGCACAATTATTTTGTATATAAATACACCGCCCTTATTTATTTTGGATAGCTGAAGGCCTCAGTATCCAGAACTATATTGATACATGTTAGTATTAGTTTTATAAACTAAACTATCATTATTTATAAATAAATAAATAAATATTTATTTTGTCGGTCCTATAAATATTCGAAAAAGAGGATATGGTTGAAATATTTAAAGCAAAGAGATTGTCTCTAATAAACTAATAACAATCCCAGATTTATTTAAAGGAGATAATATTTACAAGGTTGTTAGAATAACTTAACAGTATTTATTATCGAATTCAGTGAGTTTACTCTACGTGATTTTCTCCGAAATTTATTCAATTGAATTAACAAAAGTTAACCTCATCCATCGTGCGGCCCAAAGCAACGCAAAGAGTAGCAGAAGTATTTCATCGGTTAATTTTGTTTGACATTTTTTCATCCATTATGTGTATAGGGAATGGAAATTAAAGTTTCGACCTTACCTCATGATTCCATGTTGGATGACTTAAAAAACTTAACTTTAAAATGCTCAAATTTAATATTAAAACATTTCACTTTCCATATTTTCTCTTTAACCATTTATCTTTCCCTTGCCGAAAATGTTCAGAAAGAAAATCATTTTTAAATATAAGAAAGAAAATCAGTTTATTTTTCTGATTATCCTTGTTGTTTTGTTATCTTCTTACACAAATCTTATAAAATTTTGTTTTATTTGATTTTCTCTGCAGCAGTTTTTCACGCTTCCTTGGCCTTTTGCAAATAATGTGCTTTTTTCTTATAATTAAAAAATAAAATACGAAAAATAAAGGACAAAAATCCTGAGACATTTGTACAGGATACTTAGTAGGATAACAAGGGATAACAATAATTTTGCAAATATTTTTTTCATATTTTAAATTTTTTACGCTTGTTCCATTAACATAGTTACACAATTATTGAAGGCATACTAAGTTTATTGGAAATTATTTTGTATTTTTTCTTATAATTATATATTATTATTATTATATTATATTTCATGTTAAATTATAATAAGTATATCAGGTGTTATCAGTGGCGCCACTAGGCGTCAGCGATGTCGGCGACCGCCGACGGCCTCGCGCCCACAGGGGCCTCGCAAAAAGTTAGCGACTGTGGATTCTAAGCACTTAATAAATATTTTGAACAATTTGGTTTGATAATGACATTAACCATATTCGAAGTATTTCCGAATGTTTTTATAGTAACCAGATTCATGTTCACAGCTCCAGTCAGTATAGCTTCGACAGAAAGAAGTTTCTCAAAGTTAAAACTCTGATGTGGCCGTCGTGCAGAGTTGGTCTAGCTCCGCCACTGGGTGTTATATAGTACATTCGTTATATATTCGGTGTACAGAATTATGCACAAAAAATTATCAAGCAATTGCAATTTGTGGCCTTTAAAGTAAGTCCCATAAAGTGCAATACACTTAAGCAACCGCTTGACCCAACCCTCTATATTACTGATCTTCAATTTAACTCAATGACCGCAATTGTCGAGAAATATTTCTTGCAAAGTGGAAAGCGAAGTTATAAACCCAAACTTGAGACTAAGACAATGTTATCCACTCTATCGATCAGTTGGTTAAGGTGCGCTGATTCTGACCTTCACATTTGGAAAGACCCGAGTTCGATTCTTGGTACTTGCAGTCTCAAAAATAATTATTTATGAATAATTAAATACAAGAACTTATTTCAAAGACCACTGATGATGGGTATTTAGCAATACTCTGTAGCTGTATGTTCTGCCAAAAATTCAATTAATTAAATTAATATAAAAATGAATTTTTGTTGTTGTAGTTCACTACTGTTCGAAAAAACCTCTTTATCCATTCATTACTATAGAACTCAAAAACAATTGAGAATGTTCTAAGTTTTTACCTAGAAATCTTCATTTCGATCTCTTGTGTATGTGCTAACACGTTGGGAATAAAATTCAAAAACTATAGCAAGCATTTGGAGAACTTAAAAACAACTGAAACTTCTAATCTTTATCATAAGAAACATCCCTACACTTGACTATGGAGTAAAAAAAATAAATGTTCAAATTTATTCGCATATAAATGTCATATTATTTTGTGAATTTTTTGCTAAAAAATCATGTATCGCATTCATGTAATCAATTTCTGGTTTCTCGTAATCTAGACAGAGTGGTCCAAATCAACCACTTATTCATTAATCTGGATCACACATTATGAACATGTCTGCTCTATAGTCTTTTATCACATTTATAGGTTATGTGCATTTTTTTTTTTAAACTAATGTCGTGAATTCGCCCAACAGTCGGTGCAGCGGCCAAAAAACTGCTATTGTACCAAATTTCATTTTGTGAACAAAGTCCAGAAAAATCTAGAGAATATCTCTTTATCTGTACTAGTGACAAAATTTAGATATGAAAGAAGTTTCTTCTGTGTGCAGTTAAAGCTGGACAATCACAAAAAATATGCATAGTTGTTGCACATATTTTCGAGACACAATCTGCATTCCGGATTTGCAGACAATTAAAGTTTATTTAGGTAATATTTCCGGCCATAATGACACGTATGAATTCCGGAAGCAAACTTAAGTTACTATTTGAAAATTGAAAAATGTTTATTAGGATTACAGTTTGATCAGTGATTTGTATTGTCTGAGTCCAGCGAAATCTCCCCAGTACACCAGACTCAAACCATTCTCTTTCTCTCTAATTATTTGTTTTATACTGACCAAGTTCAACCCACAACAGGGTTGAGGGCCTGTAAAAATAGTTTTTTATGCAATTCTATCTAGCTCATCAGATCGCTCATTACCCAAAGACTTAACTTATTCTGAATTACAAGTAGGTTATGTGTATACTCACATATATGTTTTTATTGCCTATATGTTTTGTTTGCTCTTTACTTATACACTATCATTTATCAAATGGATGTCTCATTTAATTTATTGACTAATTTAATGGGCAATGAATTATTATTAAGTTTTTGTTCAGTTTTTGTTATATAAATAACTATATAAACATTAATAAGACTTTTCCTAAATTGTTAATATAACTTTTGCAATCCAAATATCTCAATAATCCAATTTCACCCCAAGTTCCAGATCAGCAAATTTTTAAAAATATAAGTATTACCTTTTAGTCCATTTGTCAATTGTGTAAGTATATTATACCTATACTTTGATTTCTCCTAGTCATGCTCTTTGTTCCTTTGCCTGTAAAAGTTAAAAAAATAATATTTTAGGTTGAATTAATATCAAGTTTATTAAGTTAGCTTTGACAATGTGCATTACCTAAATTGACAGCTTCTTATGAATTCTATTATCTGTCCATCTCTAGGAGAGTTGCAAAGTTCAACACATAGAATAATATATTGTGTTTGCACTAGCGTCAAAGTTATCGGAAATATCAGCTTCTGGACTAATCCGGCAATTATTTCACATTATATTACTTTCCTTACCAGAATATCTAATTTTCAAGATCATAGTCATGATTTTTCATAAATCATCAAATATCTATTTAAAAATTAAGAAAATATTTTTTTAAGTTGAAATATTTATTTTAACATTAAAATCAATTAAGAATCATTAAATATAAACTGATAAATTTATATTTATTAATTTTTTTAATATTATTTGTTAATTTATTTATTTACATATTTTCAAACGGAAATGTCCATGAAATGTGTAAATATTAATTTCTATCAGATGCTTGATACCAATTGTAGGGATTAGCTTGAACATTAGCTACTATATATATATATTTATATAAAATTTTCTACTATTTTTAATTTAAATTAGTTTTTATTTTAAAACAAGTTCTGCTGCGTATTTATTAGATACGAATATCAAGGGCCTTCCCAAAACTTGTACTTCATTGTTATTTATTAATAAATATTTTTTCGTTATATTTCGAATTGACATAATTGGCAAAGATAATGAGATTCCCGTAATCATTTAAAATGGTTTATCTCAACGTATACAATATCACGGGCTTTGCAATATGTAGTACAACGGGATTAAAGAAAAATTTTTTTTTGTGATATATCTACAAAAGTACTGCTAAATTCTATTAAATATATCTGTTATTGCTGCATAATAATAATGTCAATATACTCATGGCCTATACTTCTGACATTAGCCAATCACATTTTTTTTTTTTCACAGGGATCTCATTACATTATGAAATACTATTTTGCATATACAGCCAAACCTCTCTATAACGAACCTTCCTATAGCGAGTTTCTCTCTATAATAACTCCCTCTATATATATATTTCTCTATATGGACAGCGAGTTTTTAAATTTTTTCTTATGCTTCTTTGCAGTCGTCTGATATAGTATGAATACAACCCCATAATCCCCTTTTGGCTTCGCCTATGTGCATGATACGATTATAAAATTTTTTAGAAAAGACGCAGAAGTTGTGTGTGAATTTGGGGTCAACATCACCTCAGCATCCCCTCTTGCTTACGTCTATGTGCATGACTTGAAGTAATTTTTTTTTGAAATAAACTAAAGTTTTGTGGTCGAAACAAAGAGTGAACTGAAACTGAAATGAAAAAAATTAACTTATTCAGAAAATAGTTTGGAAAATTGGAAATAGAAAAATTTTATAAAATATTTGCCGGACTTTTCGGTAAAGCTTACAAGCTTATAAGAAATTTTGTTCAAGTTTAATTATTATTTTCTTTCAGTCATTTTTTAGCTATTAAAACCGCAAGGATATTTGCAAGAGTTCTGTGTTTCGCCTTAATTATCTTTTTGCCCACTTCTCAAATGAGAAAGTAATTGTCCTTTTCATTATACTGACGAACTTAATTTTCTAATTTTTATTTTAAAATTCAAAGCACAGAAAGATTTTTCAACTTTGTCGTTGAATTATATTAACTTTCTTTGTGATTTTTAAAGCAGTGCTTAATTTGTGCTTCTCTCCATTTTAATGAAATCGTAAAAAAGTATCCAACAAGTTCCGGTGCACTTCAATTTTCCACTCTTTCCACTCTTTGTTACGTACTAGTATTAAAATTTTCTGTTATAGTTAAAAAGCAAAAAATAAGAATTTTAATAAAATCTACTCATTTTTAAAACTTTCCCAGTGAAATTGCGCTTAAAGCTATTTTAATTTCCACAAACTCTGCACATTTTTTTTATATCTTTATATCTGCGTTGTAATAACTTTTATTTCTATTTAACTCAGAAAAAATGTTTTCGTTTAATTTAGTTTACTTGATACATTTCACACAAGTTTGTGCCCCGCAACTTGTCTTTCATCTGCAGCTACAAAGTTACTTTTCATTCTTGCTGGTGTTAATTGTCGTAATTCAATAAGAAAGTATCTCTGAACTTTGATCCAGTCATGTGACACTGTAACACAATTACACACATTTCCCCGATTCTCTGATTTATTTTTAATTAAAATTATAATAAAAAGTTGAAAGCATTGGAAAGATTGAAAGCATTATAGAAAAATCCATAGACTACGGGAAATATGTTACATGTAATATTTCAGATATCAGCAATAAAGATATATTTTTATTAGATTTATATTTAATATGAAACGATTCAACACTGGAATGGTATAACTAAAGCCAACCAGTTAAATCAGAATATATGAATATAGTACACTAATGACAAAGCATGTGTTTATAGACCAGAGTTGGTATATTCAAAAATGCTGGACAAAAACAATTTTGTTTATTTTTTTTTTTTTTTCTAAGCAGAAACTTGCACTACAGACATATGTGTTCATATCAAACCTGAACCAAGCTGTCAAAACAATAGAATTACCTTTCAGCAAGCTTAGATACTCTATTCTTATCAGATGTCATCTAGACTTGTGATAGAATAGCCACATATAGCAATAAAGAAAACTCTATTCTTATTCATATGTGTTCATATCAAACTTGAACCTAGCGGTTAAAACAATAGAATTACCGTTCAGCAAGCTTAGATACTCTATTCTTATCAGATGTCATCTAGACTTGTGATAGAATAGCCACATATAGCAATAAAGAAAACTCTATTCTTATCAGGAGTCATTGACAAAATACCTAGGCACCAATGAAAATATTCTGTTCTTATCAGGTGTCATTAAGAGTTATGATAAGATAGATAGACACTAATAAAAACATATTTTTATCAGGTGTCATCAAAACTTATGACAAAATAGGCATAAAACAATAAATTGTATTCTTATCATATGTAATCAAGACATAATAGAATAGCCATGAAGCAAAAAAAAAACAAACTCTATTCATATCAGGCATCATTGTGACTTATGATAGAATACCCAGACACCAATAAAAACAGGCTATTATTATTATGTGTCATCCAGACTTGTGATAGAATAAAGAAACTCTATTCTTATCAGATGTCATCAAGACTTATGATAAAATAGCCGTAACTAGTGAAATAGCCATAATAAAGAAACTCTATTCCTATCAGGTGACACATCAAGACTTATAATAAAATAGCCATAAAGCAGTAAAGAAACACTATTCCTATCAGGTCTTATCAAGACTTAGATTAGATTAGATTTTAAACGGGTTGGAAACTTGTCACCATGTTACTGCATCCTTTGTCGATTATTTTGACAAACTCACATTAGCAGTTAAGAACGCCATTATGTCCTTTAGAGAGATGTTGCGTAATTCCGTTATAATTGGATAGGCAGTTAATAAGTACTGAAGTCTAAATCTAACAAGACTATAATACTGACACAAAATGTGTTCTGCTGTTTCCTCTTCTTCATGACGAAGTCTGCAGCTATCGTCTGTAGTAATAGCTAGGTTTGATAGATACTTTTTTACATGCACTGTGAGAAACCGTAGGACAAGTCTAATGCTAATTCTGTTCATCATTAGTAGCTCCCTAGATTTAGTTTTTAATCGATTCGGCATAGATTCTTTTAGCTTGTCTGCAGGCTATTGTATCCCAATCAGTCTAAGCTGCTCTTTCTAGCTACTCATTAATTTTAAGTTTGAAAAAGCTCCATGAAAGACCACAAAATGGTTGTGGCCTTTTCTGGCTAGTTCGTCGGCTCTCTCGTTTCCCTTAAATCCGCTATGCCCTGGGATTCATTTTAAGTGAACTCTGCTCCTTTCACCAAGGTGTTTGAGAAGTCGAAGCCATTCTCACACTAGTTTTGAGGTCACTCGAGGTGAGCGTAGTGCTAGCATTGCTGATTTACTATCAGAGAAAATATATATGTTTTTCCCAGTGACGGGTTTTCCTTTATACTCCCTTACTTAGGCCTAAAAAACTATGAGTTTTCTTGACTCATACTCGCAAAGTCATAACTCATCAAGATTTATGACTGAATATAATCACTAAATTTAAATTAAAATTTTTAATTTTATTTTACTGTATGTTCATATTCTTTATTAAGTGTAAGAAGGCTTTGTCTGTTAAAACACTGGTTCGCAGTTAATAGTTGGGAGAGCTCCATTTTCTTCTACTTGCAGTTCAAAGTTATATACAGAAAACTAAACCATAAAACTTTTCTGGAGAGTGCTGATGATGCTGGATATTGAGCGATATCCAAAACAGCTATTTGATCAGTCCAAGAATTTACTTGATTAAAAAAATTTATTTTGAATTTGAAAATTTATTCGCTTCTACCTGCTTTTCTTATTCGAAGTAGATGTTTTTCACAGGACATGAAATACTTAATTTTATTTTATTTTTTTGTTTGCTCTAATTATTGATTGTGTATATATGAGAGGAAAAAAATAATGAAGGAAATTAATAACAAAATTTAAATGAATTAAAAATAAAAGTTTTTTAGGGTGTTGTTGTTGTTTTTTTACACGTATATAGCATATAAAACATAACGAAAAGTGTTATGGTCTTCCAAAAGTTTCCCATAAAATGGACGCAAACGTCCTGAGATCCATGACTCGCTGCTATGATATTATTACAGCAGGAATGGAAACAGTGAGAATAGCAAATCAAAATGGCTTTCAAAAAATTTTTATGTTAATTGTCGAGGCTACAAAGCAAAAGGAAAGAATGAAAAATTGATTCGTTGAAGTCAACGAATTGTAAATTTTGCATCAGCGTGGAATAGTTTGGATGTGAGCAGTGACTGAATTGCTGATTACAATGATAATGGACGTACATATGTACTAGAGTGCTCATATGAAAAGCGCCCATATACAATATGTATTTATGCAATTTATCCAGGCGTTGTACTGGTAAGAGTGTGTACGCAATGGAAATATCCATTATAATACAAACGGGGTTTGTCGATAGTTATGCAAATTGGTTTAAGAGTTATTTCGCTTCATTTGGGCGCTGTACGTCGATAATTGTCAATGGCGACGATGACATACGATTGCGAGACTATTTTCATGAACGATAAGATAGCGAGGCACACATCACATGCATAAATTGGGCAATAATTAGTCCCATTGGGTTAATTGTAAAGCAGCGCGACTTAAAATAGTACAAAACCACAGTGGCTTTAAGCCATTCCCTATATTTTCATAATTTTTCTTTTTAAATCTTCAATATTTATTATATCATTCAACTGTAAATCACAGACAGTTATACGTATACCTATAGGTATTTGTCTTTGCTTCACTAAATTAATAATTATTAATAGTATTAACTTCTGTTATTCAAATGCAAAAGCTTATTTTATTTTAATTAAATTATAAGTTAAGTATAATATGCATTGAAATTATTTACAAAGTTAAATATATCTACACAATATTATATTTATATATTGAAAGGTGATTGATAATTTCAGAATTGCTACACTGTAGTTGTTTGAGTAAAATTTATTACCTACAACACACAATTAATCTACTTAAGGACTAATAACTGAACTGCAATTACTATCCTTAAATGTTAAATATTGTCAATTAAAGCAATTTGCTCATGTTAATCACTCTCTTAGTTTGAACTGCTGAAAATTATCACAACAGTGATTATATATGTCGACATACATAGTTAAAGAAGTTATGTGTTCGTATATTTATATATATAATAATATTTCATTAAAAACCTATCTTTGTTGAAAGGTGAACATATTCATTGTCACACAAAATTTAAAACTTTTACCTAACAAAAGTTTACAAATTAACGATAATAATTACAATGCTTGCCAATAAAATTTTATACATACTTACTTTGTGATTTAATTATAATGTTTTTAATTGTTTACAACTCAATATATTGCACACGAAAATATTTTTTCCCTGGATACCAACTAACTAACTTGTGATTTAATTATAATGTTTTTAATTGTTTACAACTCAATATATTGCACACGAAAATTTTTTTTCCCTAGATACCAACTAACTATGTACAGGGAACTCATAACTTTATATACGTATATTACAGCTACTTAGTCTCATATGCAAGATTTTTCAATATTCACTTATTTTTTCTGTTTAAAAAATATTTCACAAAATACCACGGTAACTCATCCGGTTTTGAGAACCTCCTTCTGACATTTCGTACATTACCAATACCAATATCTCTACTTATCTCCACAATATCAGTAAGATAGAATCTATTCGATTCATCATGCCACTTTAGGTTAAGTTATACCGGCGATCCTAAGGCATCCAGTTAAACCTATAGGCCCACTATGTTACCATATAATTAAAAACTCAAGGGTTAGAACCGCTTAGAACCTTTGGTAAGGTTATAATGCTATTCAGAGGGAGGTCTTACAGTTCATAATACTACATCTTAAAATTAAACATATTTAAGATTCAAGCACATATTATATCAATATAATATATATTACGAAAAATGGTCTAACGAACATTTAAAATTAAAACAATAATTAAAAAGATATTCTACATATTATTATATTTTATTTTATATATATATATAATTGATCTAATCATAAAACAATGATGCAAATTTATTTATAAGAAAAATTAATAAAAGTTAAGATTTAGACTTTAATTATTTATTAATTTAATTTCTTATATATTTAATCAATATTATAATTAATTATTTTAAATTAATTATTATTTTATATAAAATTGTTTAAAAAAATTTTTAAATTAAAATATATGTTATATCCATATATTGTATTACCAACAATAATAATCATAATTTTTAATATTAATTTTGTTTTTAGAACGGTCTTCAGTACCCTAAAGATGACTATAAAATATAGTCAAAATATATTATTGATTTATTATTAAACTATTCTCTTGAAAACAAAATTAATATTAGAAATCATGAAATAAACAATTAAAATAAAAAAAACAAAAAAATAATGATTATAATTAAAAATTGAATTTATAATTTAAAAGTTTTTGCGCAAATTTATTAAAAATAAAATTATATTATATCAAATTTTGTATATAAAATTTTATATATTATTTATACACTCACAAAAATACTTATACAAATTAATTTGTAATAAAAAAATAACTAGAAATCATGATTTAGTTAGGGTTTGAAATTAAATTTATGGTTTAAGTTTTTTTTATATATATGTATTTAAAAAAAAGAAAAACATTATATTAAATTATTTATATAAAATAAATTAGATTAAAATATATTTTATATCACTATATTGTACTACCAGAAATAGACTAGTAAACAATTAAAATTAAATAAAAATTAATAATACCTTTAATATATTATTATACCACATTTTATATATAATTGATCTAGTTACAAAAAGACTTATGAAATGGTTTTCCGAAAAGTAATAAACTATAACAATAAAAAATTAATTTTTATATTTTTTTAATTAATTGAAGTTTTTACTGACCATACAGCTGTTTCGAGTATTACCAAATGCCCATCATCAGTGGTCTTGGAAATAATTCTTGTATTTAAGTCCGCCCAACTTGCGATTAATCTATTAGCAAATTTTACCACTTTTCATGGATTTTTTGTGACTTCACTCCACACCTTACACCCCTAATTAATTAATTAATTACTAATTAAACTTTAAACAAAACATTTTGACAAAAAATTTCATATTATTTCATACCATAGGCGTATTAACCCATATGGGTTAATTATTCGTAAATAATTTTTTTCTCTTTTTGTTTCCTTATGTAAATATATTATGTAAATATATTTATGAGACTAATTACTAAAAATTATGATTCAGAATGTAATATATTATCAAGAAAATTATATTATATTAAATCGTATTAAAAATATTTATGAATAAAATACATATTATTATGTTAAATCTAGTTGAGTCACTTGAGCACTGACTCTCTCGCTCTCTATTAACAGCGAGGTTTCTTCATAACCCCTCTCAACGCTTTGACTGAATTATTGTTTATCACTTCATCAGACTAAGCAATAACTGACCTCAGATATGTAAACCTTTCCGAGCAGCCCATAACCATTCTGTGATTCCATAACGCGGTGGCTTTATTATAATAAAAATGGTCTCATAAACGTGTTCCATATATTATTCTATTTTTTATTTATAATTCATCTATTCATAAAAGAGTTATTCCAATATTTTAATGAGAAAAATTTATAAAATTTATGATCAATAATTTTATTTTTAATTTAAAATTTTTTATCAAATCACTTAAAAAATATTACGTCGTATTAAATTGTATATATATAATTTTATTTATATTTAATACATTCCAAAAAAAAAAACCAAAAAAAAAATTTCTAAAAATTAAGATTTAGTTTTGATTTAATATTTTATTTATGATTTGCAAATTTTTATATTTGTATTTAGAAAGAAAAAAATATATATATATTTGTATATAAAATATTTAAAATTAAAACACATATTATATCACTATATTATATTACCAGAAGTAATATAATAAATGCGTACATTTTCCGTTAACGTAGGATGCTTGCACTCATATCAAGATGTACTTCAAGTCGTGCTTTGAAAAGCTAACGAACGTCAACGTGGTACGTGCTCCGCAAATGGTATACATGGGATGAATGGGATGAATGGGATGATTGGGATGATTGGGATGCATGCGATGCATTCCATTGACTCCAAAATACTGGAGCGAACGATATTTTATTATTAAGCACTGAGCATTGAACATTGCTTCTTTGTAAATATCGTAGTTCGAAGGTCTTAATAAAAATTGAACACAGTCCATTAAGATTTGTTGTACCTGACTGCGCGTGTAATTGCACTGCAAACTTTGCCACCGGCATGGCGGATGGTCAAACTGTTTAGGATTACGTATAGGTGTGCCCTGCATAGACCGCCATAGCTGCGCTCAAAAACTATTACGTTTTATTTTTTCTTCTATTTTTGTGTTTTTTTTGTTTTTTTGCTCGTTTTTGTAACTCTTTTGGCTTTTCGTTCTTATTTTTGAAAGGATAATGGTTACTTGTGATTGCGTTTCTTCGTTGCGGTTCATTTTTGCGGAAAGATGCGCGGTGCTTGATATCATCCTTAGCAATTTGTAGTAAAATCATGGCGTGTGGCAATAAGAATGCAACAAAAATTAAAAGCAAAACCATAGCGTAATAAAATGGTGAACTCATTACTTTGCTGCAACAGAAATTGTTGGCTCTGGAGTCAGGTCCGCTCTAGGTTGGTTCATTGCGAAATGCAAGCGCGTGTGCTCACTTAATGCTTTATTTTATTTCATTTTTTCTTCTTTTCTGTTTGTTTTTTGTTGCAAGTTATTCCTTTTTTCCTTGCCTCTTAGTTTTCTGCATCGTAGAGATATCAATATTAAAATCTCTTTTAAAACCTGATAGCAATTTAACACAGAATTGGATTACTGAGTTATGGAAAATATTGCACAATAGAGTTGTTACTTAAAGTTTATAGCACGGAAAATGTACGAAGACATTTGCAGATAAACCTAATCAAATTCTTTTATGAAATTTATTTTTCAATTCTTTACATTAGCGTTATATATAAAATTACTGAGAGAAAAGTATTTTTTTATGGTTAGATTTTATGTCCCATGTCACATACATCTAATGAAGTATTCTGTGCAGGAAGACTGCACTGGGGCAACATTTACAGTAGACGACAGAAAGTCACTTTTGACAACAAATATGAGTCACAACATATGGAATGGACCAAAAGATATGAAAATTGGACAATAACAGATTGATAAATTCTTGTTTAAATCACTTATGGAAAAGAAAACATTGTCAAGTGCAAGTGTCAGACTCTAACCGAATTGATTAAGGTTATCTTTCATATAATGATATTAAGCATTTGGTATTAATTATAAGAACCATTAATTCATTTAGACATTTGCTCATTTATATTAATGAGTGAATGTTCACATTATAATGAGCTCATTTATGCAGCTGATAGAATTTTTATAAACACAAAAAACTTAAATATATAATTGATATACTCAATCATTTATATTCACTTATTTAATTAAGAAAAACAAGGATTTTTTTAAATACATACTTACTTCCTCATAAGTGAAATATTTGCGAGTATGAGTAAAGAAAACTCAGTTTTTCAGGTTGAAGTACACGCAATTGAACTATGTCTTAGGATATATAAAGGAAAACCTGTCAAAGGGAAAAACATATATATCTTTTCTGACAGTACATCGGCACTCCTAACACTATGCTCACCTCGAGTAACCTCAAACCTAGTGTGGGAATGCCTTCTACTTCTCAAAGACTTCACGTGGTCCTTCGTAAAGCTTTTTCAAACTTAAAACTAATGAGTGGCTGGAAAGAGCAGCTCAGATTGATTGGGATAATACAATTGCCTGCATACAAGCCAAGGAATCCATGCCGTTTCGATCAAACGCCAGAACTAGGGAGCTACTTATGCTGAACAGAAGTGGTATCCGACTTGTCACAGGATTTTTCAATGGACACTGCGGAGTTAAAAAGTATCTAATGAATCTTAGTATTACTAGAGACGATAACTGCAGACTTTGTTGCGAAGAAGAGGAAACAGCAGAACACATTTTGTGTCCCTGTGATAGTCTTGCCAGACTCAGACTTCAGTATTTATCCACTCCCTATCTGGATATAACGGAATTAGGCAACATCTCTCCAAAGGATATATTGGCATGCTTAACTGCTACTCGTCTATGGAACTGAAGTGGGTATGTCACAATAATTCTCAAAGGATGCAGTGACGCGGAGACAAGTTCTCAACCCATTTTTAAAATCTAATTTAATCTACTTCCTCTGTGCCTTTTATTTACAGCACAGCTGTTGTTCGTTTACATTTTACATATAAAACATGTGACACATATTTCCAATTTTAATAATTTCCCTTATGGGAAATTTATTTTTAGGAGTTGCATTCGACATTTTTCGCCATAAATGAGCTGGTTTATTGATAATGAGCTCATTTCTTATAAAAGATTTTTGTATGGTAAATTATCCTCATTAGTGGGTGGCTACAATGAGCAAAACCGCCTAAATGGGACAGTGTGAATGTGCTATAACTCTTATTAACTCATACCAAAAAAGTGTATTTTTCTGATAATAAGTGGTTAGTTATTAGTAAGAATAATAAGTCTAAATAATATTTTTTTATAATTCCATGTCGTATTACATGTCAGCGAATCGACATGTCATTTCAAATAATTAATTTCACAAATGTTATTAAAAAATCTTTAAATAATTAAAAATAATCTGCTTCATTATATAGAAAATAGATATTTATGATTGCATTAACGAATAACAGTGCAGATCTTAAACTAATAAGGAATCGCGAACATATAATGAAGATGCAGACTCCAAATTAAATAAAATAAATTAAATCATGTCGTCAAAAAAATATGATTTTACACAATTTCAAAGCAAATTTTCAATAACTTAAACATTTCAAAGCAAGCTTATGAAAAGAAATATATGAAAATTCTGTCAGGTCAGTTAGGAAAAGACTCCTATTTTCATCATCGCTATTAATCATTGAGACATAATATAGTGTATACTTACTTTCTCATCCGCAAAGTCATAGCTCCGTCGTTGTAGAGTAAACCGATATAACTGATAATGGGTATACAATTTTTTTAACTATATCATTGTTAGACATATGATCTAAGTGAAATCCGATTTCTTGTATCAATATGCTACGAGCTCTAATTAATAAATAATAGCCTCTAAAGTCAACAGAAATTCTCGCTAAACAGATACTTTATCTGCGTAAGACAAGCGAAAAAAATATTCAATTCTCCGTAGATTAATAGAAAGTTTTGTAAAACGATATCATTATAATATAATGATTTCATCTAACCTACATTCAATGGTAATTGAATGTAGATTGTTTTATTTAAAATCCATTTTAGACAATTTAATTTATTCAATTTCCCTCTATTCTCTCTATTTGACTTTAATTAACATTGTGTGGAATTACACCGACTTTCAATCGACCATCAGTACCTCACTTAGCTGCATTATTATCTTTCTGTTTTATTAGAACGATTCGTTTTGAATCAATTTAAGCTATGGGTAGATGAGTCCAACATCTTTAACTGTGCTTCGATTAGGTTCAATTCAACTGCGAACCCGGGTCTATAAGGTCTATACATTACAACCCTTGTTGTGATTATTATAATACTCTTTCGCCTTCATCAGTCTAACCTTCACTAGCGACCTTAAGCTTTGATTTTGGTAAGTTTTAACTTATTTATGATTTGTAATTTTTGAACTGGATTCTTAGCATTGTGATCTTTCGATACTAATAGCTGAAATTTTTATTGTTCTATCTTAATAGATGTTTTTAGTTAGATAAAGTCCTACATGGTGGCTTTCGATGCGTGAGTAGTCAAAGAAATGATTGTGAAAACTTGAAACTTGTTTCTTATAATGCAAAATTAAATTCATCTCAAAAAAATCGTAAATCCTTTTCTTTTTTACAGTTTCTAAACACCATAGCAGGGTTTTATAAAGAAATTCCGAATGGTATTTGATGCGAAGAAACTAATACTAATAATAGTAAAATTTGCTTTAACTAGGCTAAGAAATCATATCATTTATTTGTCTTTTAGTTGATGACGGACCTTAAATCAGCATATCTTCCTGAGAATCCAGAAGTGGACTTGAGGATTGTTAGGGCGGGGTTAAGTAGCGTATCAACTTTAGTAAATAATTTTAGAGCTCTGTCTCTGATATATTTTTTCACTGAGTCAATCCTAAGGTCTCTATGTTACATAGAGACCTTTCACTGAGTAACCTACATATACACATATCTAAAACATCTCAAGATGTTTTTCTTCTCAGCCTTGTAAAAGTGTTGTTGGATTTGAGAGCATAACATACATATGCGATGAACGTAATTCTTTATAATGCGAGATATTTCTTCCTTGATTGTCGGAACACGTAGGTGTTTATGCAGCTGTTCGTTCGTGATACTCTAAGGTGCATTTGTGATAATTCGTAGTGTTTTAGATTGAAAACGCTGGATAATTACCAGGTTTGAGTCTGCTGCAGTGCCCCATAATTGGGCTCCATAACTCTATATAGATTTTAGTATAGTTTTGTATAGAAGCAGCTTATTGTTGAGTGACAGTTTGAAATTTCGGCTGAGGAGCCAAATTAACTCTAAAATTTTTGCTTAAACCGACTATTATTATTATTATATTATTATGTGTCAAAATCCACTGCGACCATTATAGAATTATTGTGGACTATAGGTTATAAATAGATTTTAGGACACTTTGTGTTTTGTGTTTTGTGCATAATTCATATGAAAACATAATAATACCATCTAAATGGCAAAGTCTTTATTTGCCAGGAGCCCAGGTATGCACAAAAAATATGTTTTAAATGTATATTTAATAAAATCTACAGAAAATAGTGCTGGAAAGCTTTAACTTATTCAAGTGGTATCTTAGATTATAGTCACCTGTATTGTAACCAGTTAAAATGTTCAAGTCTACAATAGTTCCCTTTACTGGGTCGATTAATAGTTTGCTTGATGATCAACAATACTATTAAGTTACTGGTCTGTAAATAATTTTCTTTCCATTTCCCTATGACGTCATTCGAGTAATTTTTTGTGAGTTCATAGAAAAGATTAGAAGTTAGGTATGTAGTCTCTTTTTTATCTTTATGTGCCTTATACCATAGGTATCTAGTTCGACTAATATTTAACAGTTTTCGTTATTTTAATGAAAAGTAGTGATTTCATCTTTTATCGGCAATAGCGGAAGTCATGATATTCATGATATAAATACATATTATGACTTTTTTTGTGAAAACCTTATAAAAATAAATAGTAACTATGATACTGAAACAGATTTTTGGAATGATTATTGACTGATAATTTGTGTTTTTATTTATTAATCGTAAAAAAGACTTTCACTTTGTGTGATTTGTGATATTTTTTTTGAAATCAGATAATAAAAATCCTAGACTAAAATTTTGTAAGTAAATACGTTGTAATTTAGCAGTTGGTTTTAAAGTATTGAAGTGGGATTAATAAAAATGATCAGGAAGTTCACACCATTTAAGAGGAACGTACTTGTTTCGACGTTTTGCAGAAATTTTCGTAAGAATACTTTTTTGCTTTGGCCAGAATTCATCAATTTTAAAAGTTTTTCCGAAGGAATTCTTCATTAAGTCCAATTCAATAATTTTTCTTTCCGTGTCGATAACTTCTGCACGAGTGCCTTGTATGACGAAACATATTTTCATGTACCACCATTCTTTTCGTGTCGCTGTAACGCACATTTCCACATAGTTTTCCAAATTTCCTTCAAAGTACATAAACGGAACGAAATGCTTACCTTCCCTCTTGATGAACGGTACAAGCGGCTTTCGATTTATGCGTACGAAACCATACTTCTCTAAATTATTCGTTATTTTGGAAGACAACAGCTTATTGCAGTATATAATAAATTCGTTGAACATTTTTATGTGCGCTAAATTCACGAGTGAGTCTCCAGGCTTTATAGCATTTTTTTCATATTCTTTATAGTGTAAGCCAATCATATTATTAAGAATTTCTGTATCGGTTTCTGTGGTCATAGTAGATGGAATTGCGTTTTCGTACACCATAGGATTAAGAGATTGTAGAATGTCCTTGAAAATAAAATCTTCAACGTATTGAGCCGCGCAAAGTTTTTCATCTCTTTTAAGAATTATAGGAAGAAAAACGTCTACAACCCTTCCCCAATAAAAGTTCTTGAGGTTTAAGTCCACAAGAGAGAAAGAATCAATAGAGGATTGTCCTGATAGAAAGTTACTGCAGTATTCAAGCTGAGATAGTTCTTCATTGTACTGTAATAAATTACATTTGCTATAATTGGGTTCAATAGCTGGTTTATTATTAACAGTGTTAAAATCATATACAGGACTTTCAATCCACATTAATGGGGTAAAATTTTCTGAGGATTTAAATGATAGCGGCTTAAATTGATCTGATGTTCCAGGCCAAAACTTATCATATACCATACTAGATTTGGCACCCTTTTTTAGTGTGGCAATTGGTATAAATTTCATATTTTTGTCAAGTAATTCTTCACGTGTTCCTTGAATAAGAAAACACATTTTTATATAAATCCATTCAGCAGTTGTCAAAATAACGGCCTCATCTTCGAACTTTTTTATATTACCTTCAAAATATGTCAATGGAACAAGTTGTTCCTCATCTCTTAAAATATATGGTACCACAGCCATTTTATTAATTCGTAAAAAACCACATTTAATAGGATCTCCCACTTCATCCGAATTTAGCAGATTATGGCAAAGCAAAAGAAATTCATATAAATCTTTGGCATCCTGCAGTTTCACAAAATAGTCATTGTACTTAAGTTTTTCACCAGTATATCCACAGTCTGCTCTACTTATAATATTATTAATAACATCAACTTCGTATTGAGTGAGAAAAAAACTTGGCAATATCTTCTTGTAAAGCTTCGGTGAAAATTGCATTAGTTGATCTTTAAACACTACCTCCTCAAGTAGCTTGGCTGGACAATATTCTATGTCTTCGAGTATAACACAGGGTATAAAGGCGTTCCCCAGTGGAGTCCAAGAGTGAGCAATGTTTTTGAAGTAATCATCATATATAATGACATTGTCCAAAAGTGATTGTCCGCTATCAATTGAGGAGGAAGTTTCTGATAATGAAAGGGACTGTTGACTGCTGTCACTGAATTTGTTTTCTTTGGAATAAAAAATTCTGTTTATGTTAAAACCATTTTGTGAAGAATCTGCATTACCTTCACTATAAAAGCTTACACTTCTGTTCCCCATCATTTTCAAATGATCCTATCAACCAATTATCAGAAAAGCAGTTCTATAAATTATCATTCACAAATATTTAAAAAATGACTTTTACTCGAAATTTAATTTTTTCAAATAAAATCTCTTATTTATTATTTAAATTTTATTTTGAATTATTTTGAACAAGTTTAAGCTGAAATACTTTTTGACAGAAAAAGCAAATTTTACTTCTTCTTCTTGTTCTTGAGTTAGTGCTATTACGCACTTTTACTCTATAATGGCTACCTTAAAGCAATTACAGATAACTCAAAAGTTCGCTTTAAGAAGACTGTTTAAGATTCCATGGTATATTAGATCAACAGATATACATAGACAGTGGCGGAGCTAGACCAACTCTGGACGTCGGCAACATTAGAATTGCGAGGCCCCCTTTATAATCCAGTTGTAAAAGTAAATAAGTTACATTCACTAATATGACAAAGCATGATTGAAAGTTTTATTGCTAATCAAAATAAAATAAACACAAATTATAATAAATGAATTTTCCAACTTTTAGCTTCACTCAATTTTTTTTTAAATTATTTCATAATTTGCGCCAGCTGCTATTTTCGCTTCAGTTTATAGAAATTCGAATGGAGATAGTCTCTCTTGGATCATCATACTTTTGTAGTACGTCTTAATCAATTTTAAATTTGAAAAGCTTCTTTCCGTCGCAACTATACTGACTGGAACTGTAAACATGAACTTGGTTACTATTCGGAAATATTTCGAATATGGTTAATGCCATTATCAAACCAAATTGTTCAAAATATTTATTAAGTGCTTAGAATCCACAGTCGGTAACTTTATGCGAGGCCCCTGCGGGCGCGAGGCCGTCGGCGGTCGCCGACATCGCTGACGCCTAGCGACGCCACTGTATCTGTAATTGCTTTATGGCAGTATTTGAGGCTTTGATTTATGTTACATATTCGCGCAGTAATGCTGGCCTAATTATTTGAGTAAATAATAACTTTCTATTTTTGAGGTTGAATCGATTATTTTTGAACAGCGGCTTTTTGAGATATAGAAGAGCAACTATTCCGTTTGCATTTCATATGTTTATACCAATTAAGCCGTTTGTCAAAAATGACCCACAGATATTTTATGCTTTCCTCCCACCGTTACGCCGTGCCAATCACGCTCACTTCTGGATGATGCTGCCTTTTCTTTCGTGTTTTTCTTTTACAGATCGTAATAATTATTATTACGGCACATATTAATATATATTACTTATTGTCATTCATACTTGACAGATCGTAATAAAACAGCTCATATAAAATGTATGACAAAATTAAGTCAAATGCTGGCTTGGTTGTATTGCACTCTATAGAACCTACTTTTAAGGTATTTATAATATTAATTTTGATATGATTTTGACTTGCGACCTATATGGAATTCATCTATAAATGAAATGGCAATTTACTAAGAAGTTACTAAGAAGAATTTCTGTCACCAGAACAGATTAAGAACTCTTCTCTAGATTTAGTTCTAGACTTTATTCACAAAGCTTTAAGGGGCTTTGTTTAATCAATAGTGAAATGGTACAATAGGTCTCTTCTGGCCGCAGTACCGGCTGTTGGGCAATTTTCACGTCTACTCTGTAATAATACTAAGAAATTAAAGTCATTAAGTCACCTGATGGCCACATTTTTAGAATCATACATTCTCGTTTTGTGTAGTCTGTAGATACAATAAGTATAACCAAAGGATTTATAAAATACATATTAAAAGAAATTATTTTGTCACTGTGATACATGGAAACAGTGTTGAAAATTTCATGTGTATGTATAAATTAAACTTCTGAACGTTTTCAATTTAAATATATTTGAAAAAAAAGACAAAAATACATCAAATTTTATTTTATGGCTATTTCCTTGTCGCCTCAATCATTTTGGCTTGCATTAAAAAACAATTCCCGATTGGCAATTTATTTTTCTTGAACACAATAAGAACTTCGGGAGAGGCTTATTGATTCTGTAGAACACATATTCGCATAACAATTCAAATAATTTTATGCTAATATTTGAACACTTAAGTGTACAAATAATTCTTTGACATTTTGAAAGCCATAAAGACGCGTTCCCAACATAAACCGAACAAATAAACAAACAAAACTTTCAATTCTCGTTAACATAAAAATTGCGTTAACATCGAAACAAAATGAATATTACTCTGTTCGCAAGGATGTTTCCATATTTGGGCTCTTGGCTCGTACCGCAGAATCCTTATTTTGATACATTCTTGCATACACACTCACACGAATTCACACAATGTGTCAAATTGAGCAAAAATACATACAAATTACTAACGTGTTTTCAACAATATTTTACTGCCGCCTAAAAATATGCTATTAAGTGGATATCGTAAAAATGGTGCTATGACTTTATAACTGCTTATATAACACAATTCCGACTTTACCATCGAAAGCCCCACACCTAACATGTGTCATATCGAGCAGCAAATGTTACACATACATAAACGCATACTGTTTTGCATACAATGGGACAATGCCGACAATGGGACAGACAAACGTTTATACAATTTTCCAACTGAAATATTTATTATTTTTAGGGAAGTTTGCTGACGATGTCTTTGCTGTTGAAGTATTTGAAGTTCCTTCAGTGTTAGCTCTCTCAGATACTAAGACACTGGTCTAGTATGCATATGTTGGTACACATTGTTTCATTGAACATCGGTTCAGGTTTTATACTCATGTGTGTTGACATGCAATAAAAATTAATTGTTACGTATAAGGCCAGCTAAAAGAAGAAGAGAAATAACATCTTATGTCTAACCCGAGATATCTTTTATTTAAGAAAGTGTTAGAATTCATACGTTTATAAGGAAACGTATTACTTTATTAGCTTACCAACTGTGATACACTACGCCACAGAAGCAACAAAATTTTAGGTACATACCAACTAGAGGATGAAGACCTTCGAAAACTCCCTCCGAAGAAGTTGGTTCGATTCCTCGAGATACTAAATATCTAAATACAAAGGCCTGCACAATAGATCAAACTGGTCGCAGTACATAGCGGCCTTAGCCTAACCCAAAAACCCCCAAATACCATTACTAGCTTACATATGGTTCTCCACTTTAAGTAATGGGAAAAGACTGCTTAGTTAGGTTCATAAAAGAACAAAAAAACGCATATTTAGATAGAAATTTAATACTTCTAATACTTAATCAGATTTAATACTTCATCTGATTTATTTTAGCGGCTTTATTTTTTGGGGGTAGCTCTCTCTGAATAGCATAACAAACTTTGTCAAAGGTTCTACGTAGTTCTAACCCTTGAGTTTTTAGTTACACTTTAACACAATGGGTCTATAGGCCTTGGGATCGCCGATATAACCTACCTACCTACCTAACCTGACCTATGATTGGAATAAATAAATAAGAAGACAAACGGCCATTAATGCAATTAAGGCAAAATTAAGATGAAGACATAAGATAAGTATAAAATAAATTTTTAATTATTTATAATTAAATAACATCAAATTGTTTATATAAATGCATTATATAGCCTTTTAAACATGTAAACATATTATATTTTTAAGAATATATTATTAGGAATATCTAGAACTTAATAAAGAAAATAAATATTGTAAAATTTAATAAAAAAATATTATAATTTTTTATTTCATTTCAAATAAATAAAATTTTAAATAGAAATGTTGATGATTTTTTATTTAAAGCGATAATGATTTTAATTTTACTTTAAATTTTATAACAAAATTTATAAATAAAATGGAAGTAGAATTTATATTTTAATTAGCTTTATTATAAATGAGTATTGGGCTATCAGTCAGATTTTGTAATTTGGTTTTTTTAATAAAAAATTTTTCTTATTATTTTACTTATTTAATATTTATTTCCGACGTTTCGGTTTTTTAAAACCATCATCAGGGAAAAATTTTAAAACAACTGAATAGAATAAAATTTTTATATAAAAAATATTTTTGACAAATGTTTTAAATAATTACAACGGAGAAAATACAATCAATAATTTCCAATATTCAAGGAATAACAAAGACATCATAATATCACAGTTCATCACTAAAACACATGATGATTGTATCCAATTCTTACGTAAAAATAAACATATTATCATCATCCGAGCTGATAAAGGAGGATCTACAGTTGCACTTAAACGCTCCGAATACGAAGAAAAAATGATAAGTATTCTTAACGACCAGTCTACTTATATTAAAGTTGAACGTAATCCTCTTAATAAACTAGAAACTGAATCCAATAACTTAATTCGACAGCTCTTTAATCTCAATGTTATTGATAAAGCACAATATCAACATATGACTAGACACAATGTGTCTATTCCCAGAATTTATGCATTACCGAAAGTACATAAATCTAACCGTCCACTCCGCCCAATTGTATCAACGATTGACAGCCCTTCATCTCAGCTTGCAATCTATTTGAACACCATATTGAGCAAAATTGTACATAAGAAATATGATATCACAAATAGTGTAGAAGCTCGAGAAAAATTAACTAACATTATTGTTGAAAATGATGAAGTTCTCGCTTCTTTTGATGTGATTTCACTTTTTCCAAGTATTCCAATGGATTTAGTGATTAGACTATTAGAAACCAAATGGCATCTTATACAACAATATACAACCATGCCTCAATACCTTTTTTTAAAAATTATACATTTTGTACTAATTGATTCGACATATTTTTTGTTTAAAAGAGATATATACAAACAAATTAATGGATGTGCTATGGGCTCAAATATTTCACCTACCATCGCCAACATTGTTACAAATGAAATCTTTGATGTGACAATTCCCAAATTATCATTTAAACCTAGAATTGTTTTAAAATATGTTGACGATATTTTCACCATTGGGTCAAAAGATAAAATCCTTGAATTTCTACAATTATTAAATTCATTTCACAATCGCATACAATTCACTGTTGAACATGAATTTAATGGAAAACTTCCCTACCTAGATTTATTAATATCTAAGAAAAATAATCGAGAACTAGCAATTGACTGGTACCAGAAAGATGTATTCTCAGGTAAAATTCTTAACTATTTATCACACCACCCACGACAACAAAAAATGAATGTGATTTACAACCTTTTTTTCCGCATTTTTTCTATAAGTGACAAAGAATTTTACGTTACTAACATTAATAAAGCTTTCAACATTTTGTCTGATAATAACTATCCTCGCAAAATGATTGTTAGTCAACTACATCGAGTACGTCAACATTTTCAACTTTCAAGAACTAATCACCATGAGCAGAGTATACAAATTCCTATGATTAGAAGATCGATGATATATATAAATGACCTATCAGTTAAAATTGCTAAGATTATCGAAAGGAAAGTAGACAATTTAAGAATATCCTTTAAACCATTTGCACAAATTCAAACAACTATATATACCAAACTGAAAGATCGTATTGAAACGAACAACATTATTAATTGCATCTATGAAATTCCATGCACTGGAACTGATAATAATGGTCAAAAATGTGAACTCTGCTATATTGGCCAAACAAAAAATCAATTACATAAAAGAATAAGTCAACATAAAAATAGTCTAAAACAAATTAATCCGGATAAACAATCAGCTTTAGTCTCACACTTTCTTGATGTAAATCATTACCCAGATTTTACTTCAGTGAAAGTCATTGATACTGAACCTTCCTTGTCTCGACGTCTTACCCTAGAGTCCTTACATATAATGACTAAACCCACATATAATTTGCGGCGAGATATAGAAAATATTTCTGTTGTTTACTGTGCATTGCTAGAAAAAATCATTCTTAAGATAAACTGATTGTATTTTCTCCGTTGTAATTATTTAAAACATTTGTCAAAAATATTTTTTATATAAAAATTTTATTCTATTCAGTTGTTTTAAAATTTTTTCCCTGATGATGGTTTTAAAAAACCGAAACGTCGGAAATAAATATTAAATAAGTAAAATAATAAGAAAAATTTTTTATTAAAAAAACCAAATTACAAAATCTGACTGATAGCCCAATACTCATTTATAATAAAGCTAATTAAAAAAAAAAAGTCAGCATATATGAAATGGATTTATATTTTAAGTTATATACTTTGATTGAGATTTTGATCAAATTTTTTTAATCCTCAATCCTGAGATCGTTTTTGTTCACATGTAGACATATAGCTCGTCTATAATTTGCCGAGTCTTCATTTTCAAAGCATCAATAATACTTTGAAATTTATCCGCAAAAACATAAATAACGAACAGTGGTCATAAAACCCTTTATATGGCTAACCAATTCATATTAGAAAACGACAAGGAATCATAATTTTATATTCAATAAATCGAGAAATGAGGCATCTTATAACAGAAACTAAACTAACGAGTTATTATATTAAAATAATCATATTTGGTGACACACTAATTAAGAGACATTTTGCTTTTTATACTTTTCAGATATATTCAAATAAATAATGCCACAATATAGCATTTAATTTAATGCAGCAAATTAAACTATTCAAATCAGAGCCACTCCAATCCAATACTAAACTAAAGTCTTTTTATGAACTGGAATTAATAGAAGTAGCCAAGTTCAGAGACAGCATAGTTTATGTCAATCGCACAGCACGTCCACACATGGTACAACGTATTTTTCGAACACCTTTTTTAATGAATAAACAGTTAATACAATGTATATATATATAATCAGACCTATTTTGTGCACTTAACAGATTTGTCAAATTCTTTAATAAAATTTTTGATTTTTATATAGCAGAAGGCTTTTTAATATTCTGGACACATCTTGACAAAATTTAAACCTCAAGTACCTAGTGCTCTCACCACACTATAGTGTAAAACGTTTTGTATAGAGAACTGTTCGTAATTCTTCGTAACTGTTCGTAATTGTTCGTAAAAAATGCTTGTAAGGAGCATATATTTTAAGTTGCCAAAAGCATTTTTCATGCATTCAAATTACAATAAAAAATATGCTTGTAAATAGCGTATATTTTAGTTAAGAATATTTGTCATGCATGCAAATAATAAAAAATGCTTAAAAAGAGCATATTTTTTATAGTTGTCAACAGCATTTATAGTATTGACAACTAACAAGGAAAAGAGCTTTTTATTTATGTCACAGAATACCAAAGTCTTTACAGCAGTCAAGTTTCGCAAGTGTCAATGTTTGACAAATTTATAAAGTGCACAGAATAGGTCTGAATATATATATAATTCCTCTTCTAGTATGTTGATTCAACTCTCTTAGTTTAAGCACTCTTAGTTTCTGATAGAGTGATAGATAGATTTTGAATGTGTTGGGAACTTCTCACTACGTCACTACATCCTTTAAGGATCATTGTGACAAACCCGATTTAATTCCATATACGAGTAGCAGTTAAAAATGCCATTATTTCCTTTGAATAAATATTGCCTAATTTCGTTGTAAGTGGATACGCAATTGATAAGTACCGAAGTCTGAGTCTGGCGAGATTATCAGAGTGACACATAATGTGTTGTGCTGTTTCCTCTTCTTCGTGACAAAGTCTGCAGCTATCATCTCTTGTAAAACCTAGATATGTTTGAAACTTTTTGACTCCGTAATGTCCAGTAAGGAACCCTGTGACAAGCCGGATGCCACTTCTGTTTAGCATTAGTAGCTCCCTAGTTCTGGTTTTTGATCGATTCGGCATGGAGCATTTAGCTTGTCTGCAAGCAACTGCATTGGCTCAATCAGTCTGAGCTGCTCTTTCAAGCGATTCATTAATTTTAAGTTTGATAAAGTGATAATTCGACTTCTTGAAAGTCTAAAAACTTAAATTTGACAACGCGTGACACATCAACATTTGGGTGACACAGTATGTATATATAATAGGTAGGTAATCTTAACAGTTTAACATGGAAAATTTATTCTAATCATCACAATTTTAAAATTTGTCAAAAGGTATTTAAAAGAACAGGTTTTCATTTCTCACAATTTTATTTGTAGATTATAATGAAATCTAGGAGGACAAGAAAAAATTTCGCTATCAATGTACACGTCTGCATACCTGCATTCAAATGCTTTAGCAGAATGAGATCTATGTACCGCCAATTACCAAATCTTCCAGAAGACAAACGCCAGAAAGACAGTTTAAGGACATGAAAAAGGTAATGTAACACATGAATGGTGTAGTCGGCAGATGCAGTCGCTTTAAAGGAGTAAGGAGGAAAGGTTACAGCAAATTAAAGTTGACAACGGTAAGGAGAGCATTGCTCTTCGTTTTTTACTTGGAAGCTCCTTAGAAAATTCTGTTATCCTTTATTAATATTCAAATAAAAGTACACTTTCGTATGTGTGTACGCGCATTAAAGGTGCGAAGTGAGACAACGTGATGTGAAATAGTTACCCGCGATTGGAAAACTTCTCATAAAGCGAAAAGTTACAACTTTTCATGGAGCGTGAAATATTTCGGAAAGGGCAAAAAAACAGCAAGGAAGTCTGGCACCAAAACAAAGGCATGTGTGATGGTGAAGAAGCAAAAAAATAATCTTATAGTAGCAGCTTCCATTGTTGCAGCAAATCTTAGACTAAAATTCCAGTTAAAGTAAGTCAGGAAATGGTTTATTTTCAAGTGGAATGTTCGTACTTTTATGAGCTTCTGAAGAATGCAGTGTCTTTACTATACTAAATTAATTTTTATTTTTTTGTTTTTTTATTCAAATTTCAACAATTTCAATTAAAAAAATCTGTACTGAGTTCTCAGCTTCCTAATAAAATTAAATAAAAAAACGTTAAATCAGAACACATTCGAAATTTATAAATTTATTATATTTTAAAGAACTCCGTAATTGAATGGATTTAGAACAAGAAATCTACTTATTATTATTATTATTGAAAAAAAAGGGATAGTGCAGTGCTTTCTAAAAGATCTATTGTGCCTCTTAGTCAGATTAGAGTCTTTCTCCAAGTCCAATTTCTTTAATGAAGGACGGTATAGAGCCTATTTTTCTTAGTCTTGAAACCTTATGACCCTCCTAGGTGTTTCTACCGCTTGTGCATCAGTACCGGGCACTCCCAAAGCACATGGTATGCAGTTTCTCTCTCTTCTCTACAGTAGCTGCAGTGTAAGTCGAATTGAGTACCTGACTTCGATAGGTGATTACTTAATACTTACTAATGTATGCCAAATTAAAGTTAGATAACCTTTTTCGAAGAATACACTTGCTTAATTATCACATATATAATACTCGGTATATTAAATGGGTTTTTTTTCAACTGTTCTAGTATACGGAGTGTTTTGATTCTAAATCTACAACGACTCAAAACTTAATACCGAACTTGTTAGGCTGATTTGCAATGCACTATATAAATAGGCAGCATGTTTTAGTAGAGAATAATTATTTGTCAACAGTCGCACCTGTCGCAGCTGTGGGAAAGACGATGAGAGTGCCTCTCAACCTCTTTTGCAGCTCATGCACGGCGGTGGCTCAACACTTTAGGAGCATCCTTTCTTGAGGATCTTGATCAATTACAAGACCTTACACTATATAGCATTTTAGGCTTCGCCAAAGCATCTATGTAGTTTTAAACCCTGAGTTCTTCCTACACATTCGGTAGCACAATGGACCAATGGACCTAAGTGGATCTACCAACTATTCTCAACAAATATTCTTTAGATATATATACCACACAAAAGAAATTGGGTCAAAAATATCCTTTCTAAGTCGTAATTTCAGTCATCCCAGGAAAAGATAATCATATAAGAGCAAAAACGTCGTAGTGCATTATACGACACCCCATTCATTAGCTAGCAGTTCTCTCAGTATGAATGTTCTTTCATGGAGGTCTGGATGTTGGGTTGAGATTTATAAGCTCAGTAGTTATTATTATAAAAATAATTTTAATTGAGCTTTATAAGTTTATCATAATTTTTTATTATTGTAAAATTTATCTCAATTGATTATTTTGTGATTTATAAATTTATGTAGTTTAAAAATGAATCAGTCTCTCGCTGGCCTTTATCGAAATCTATTGTTTTTAATTTCTCGTGACTGGTATCTTCATACTAATATTATATACTGACTAATATATCCATTGATATAATATTAAAACGTTTTCAATAACGTAACGTAATATCGTACTTTATTTCTAAAAAATTCCTACGTAGTATGCATGCTTGTATAAATAAAGTTTCTCATCTCTTATTCCAAACACTTGGAAATTCAGGTTTTTTTAAGACTATGTTCAGACACATCCTAATTTCGCAAAATCCTAATTTCGTCTTCGTTTCAGCGAAATTAAGCTGTTTCTTCCATACAAAATTCAGTTTTTAAGTTGGAACGAAAATAAGGAAAATTGCCTTAATTTTGTTGAAACGAAGACTAAAATTAAGGGACATTTCAAATGCAACTATGCGTAAGATACATTTTAAGCAAAAGATAAAGTTAAGATAAGGAAAAAGTGACATTTTTTCAAATAAATATCAAAGACTTTAATAGAACCGGGAAAATATTTCGAAAGTAATGCAAATTTCTAAATTTGAATATAGAGAAAAACCTGTAACTGCTATTAATTTAATATAGAGTGAAAAATAATAATGAAATCCACTATAACTAATGAAACCACCCTTTATAGTTATAATAACCAACTTTTAAAATTATTTTTGGAGCAGGTAATTTTTAGCATTCGATTTGTAAACAAAAAACATTCGATTTGCTTAATTTGGAGCAGTATGAACACTTTCGAAATTAACTTAATTTCATTTTTACGAAATTAAGGAAATTTGGCTGTCTGAACATAGCGTAAGCTAGTTCATGAATGTGTACTCTAATTTATGAATATGAACTTGATTGTTAAAAAATAATGTCATCAGACATTATTTTCAGTAGTTTTAAAAGGAACACCTAACAATAGTAACTAAACTCATACTCAATAACTATATGGATCGTAGTTAAAAAAGTGTAAAAAATTGTTATTCTTATTACTCTTACTCTTATTACTGTTACATTTATTATATAATATTATTATTATATATATATATTATACAAAAGTCTTATTTTGGACAAATCATAAACTTCAAAATTGAAAGAATACTTATTATTTAATGATAGCTATCTTCTTTTTCTGTTTCAATTTAATTTAGTTTAATTTATTTTTATAATAAGAAAGTGAATATTTGAAAATAAGGATAATTCTCTTTAATGTTTTCAATTAATGTCCCACAAAGGACCAATTTTCTGCACGAACAAATTTAAAAATTATCTAAAATTTGTAGAGACAATATTTTTTTGTGTATTTCAGGGATTGTGAGGGTATAAAAAGGAATGATTCGCTTTAGTGAAAAACTAATAACTTAAAATTTTTTTTATTTCAACACTTCTTAGCACTCCTTTCTTGTATTTTCATTTTTTTAATGTTTTCGTTATTTTGGTAATCAAATTACCGCTTGCGTATCTAATAGAAAAGAAAAAAAATATAACGAAAAAATTCCCATGGTTATAGTTACAGCCAAGTTTAAGGCCTCAATATTTGATCCAAACAAACTAAGACAGGAATTTGTTATGTTTGTATATTAAAAGTGATAACTTTACTATCACTATAAGACGTAAGTTACAAACTTATAACAAAATTCACTTTAATAAATCCAAAACTAATCAAAGACTTGTCATGTCATGTTCTTATGTTAGTCAACTCAGGCCCTCAGAACCTACGTATCGATCACTTTACATGGCTAGAGCAATTATTGCAACATCAGACAATACTATATTAAGGTACCTAATTTCATACAATGTAAAGATCAGAAACCTTAACAAATTGTAGAGTTACAAATTGTGTGAGAATTGTACAAATACTAGATATCATCTCGGTTAAGGAACCTCATTTCATTCAATAGAAAGTTAATAGAGATCCCTTAACAAATTGAAAGAATAGGTGACTCCTAGATATTACTTCGTTGGATACTTCTTTATATGATAATTTAAATAATATCTATTGAATGAAGCCCACATTAAACTGATTGTGTAGAGTTTCTTTTTTAGAAAAACATTTGCATCCTTAAATATCCTTCATGTTCAAATTACCCGAAAGATTTTATATATTAACAACTATTTATCATAATGATTGTGTAGTAATCGACAGTTCTCAGAGAGATGCTGTTCGTGCGATAGATACTTCAAACTTCTGTCTTTAAGATCCATTCGCCTTCCGCTCTGTCGAACTGTGGCTCATCCATGGTATCATAACAAGGCAACTTTGGTGCAGAAGACTGCTACTTAAACCTCAACTAATCTAATCAAAATAGTTATTGAATGTAATTATTATCTAGCTATGATCTCATTGAAATAAAATTGAACAAGCCTGATTAAAAATTTAATTTGAAGTTGATCAAAGAGCTACTGGAATACATGGTTCAGAGCTTCTTCTAATAGAGTTTAAATTATTATTGATTCTAAATTTTTTTCACATTTAGCAAATAGACTTCTGTATTACAGAATGCAGACTTCTTTAAACCTATGATCAGGTTAATGCATAGTAATTTCAATATTTTTTATTATTTATTAAAAACTTTCTTACCGCTTTTCGATATTTTTTTTTAAATAGTAAAGAACATTAATAAAGTAACTGTGAAATTAATTTATATATTTTTCATATTCAGGTTATAATCGGAAGAAAACCAAATGCAATGCACATTAGAGCACAAGCAATAAGATGAGCTTATAGTGGCGAGCTTAAAAATCTACTTAAAAATCTTAATGAAAGATTTTATTCCCATATAAAACTCAAGGACTTAAAACCATCTGACAACATTAAAAATGCTCGCTAAAGAGATACCCTACAACTGACAAAGACCTTTTAGAAAGTACCATAAATCCCTAACATATCTTCGTTGTAAATATACTCGAACATGAGATTTGAGCAGATTTAAAGAACTCTCTTTGTCATAATCGTAGCTAGTCATTAAAAGGAAAATTTAGTATTGCAGAATGGATTTCTAATCGACAGTATTCTGTCAGTAAACCTATTACAAGATTATTCTCATCTTAAGAAGATTGTCTTAAGATGATCTTCTTAAGACTTTTTAACTTAAGATGGGCCAACTTATCATTGAATCTTCCATCCACGTGTTAATATTCTAAATACAAAAAGACTTTAACAACTGTTTCCATTTCACTAGCATTATGTTATACCATTGATCGAAAAATCAGAAAAGAGGACTACGAAATAATCTTACATGTATTATAGATTGATCCCATGAACGTTAAAACTTGACTGTATTCTCATTTAATATTAAATACTTAAACAATTTTACTACATATATTTCGAACCAATATATTTTAATTAAGTGTTTTGGGTCAAATGAAAACAATATTGTAGTTATATGTATGAATTGTTACACCCCATTTTTTCCAACAAGAATGACCTAACGAGGTATAATAAGGGAAAATATTTAAAAGTTGCAAATCTTCCCGTAGGTCTTAATATGGCAACAGTCAAAATATATGTTATATATATTTATTTATATTTATTTTTTTTATTTATTTATGTCCACCATGGCTACAAATTACATGGTCCATTCGATCAGTCCAATTTTTTACTATTTTTTGCAATAAATATGGCCGTATGCAGTCAATGATAACATGAACATTGGCTTCCAATGCTTCAAGAGGTGATGGTTTATCGGTTGTCGGCGTAAACCAATAAATTAACATAGAACATAGACCCCTTAAAAATAATCGAGATGTTTTAAATCTTACAAATGAGGAATGAGCTTTATCACTAAACACAATTCTTCGACAAAGTGCTCTATAAACCTTACGAACACATCTTTTTTTTTCAAAGTTTATTTCCCCAATATGGAAACGTTGTTCTGGCATTAAACAATACATGATGAATTGCTAAAACTTAACGAACAGAAATGTCAACATAATTTGACATTCTCAGCTGTCAAACCATGGTTTATCGGTATTGATAGTTGCTGATTGACACCAACTCGAGTAAAAATAAATAGAAGATAACGGGTGGTTAAGAAATATCTAAACAAATTGTTTAGCAACTACAACTTCTTAAAATCAGAGAAAACAAAATAAGACTAGTATTGAAGTGGCCAAACTCTTAGTGATGCTAACAGATTATTGCTTCTAAACCACCCATTTTGAAAAATTAGACATCCTACTAGACAAAGAGATATTGGACATAGAGAAGAGACATCCAAAAACTTTCTATGCTAACTGCCAGATTTGATAAAATAAAGAAATCAAGACAAAATCAGAGAAAACAAAATAAGACTAGTATCGAAGTGACCAAACTCTTAGTGATGCTAACAGATTATTGCTTCTATGGTAAACCACCCATTTTGAAAAATTAGTCATCCTACTAGACATATTAGACATAGAGATATTAGACATAGAGAAGAGACATCCGAAAACTTTCTATGCTAACTGCCAGATTTGATAAAATAAAGAAATCAAGACAAAATCATTATGAAAAAATATGTACTAATGAGCCTGGCAGACAAAAAATTAAGATTATAAGACATTATTGGAATAACGTGAAAATATATGAAATAAATAAGATTATAAAAATAAACTCATTTAGCAATCATACAGATTGATTGTAAATATGAAAGATATTTCTAGAAACATTTTCTCGAATGTGTAAACTTCCTATTGCACAGAAAAGAAATAATGGCACTCCAAAAACGTATTGTTATATACTTATTTGCTTAAAAAGTGTCATCCGACTTTGAGAACTCGGTACCAATTCCTATATAATCACTTTGTACTCATCTGTCATTCTATTATATATGATATGTTAAACGGCATTCTTTTATGAGATGTTATTATGAACGATTGTGATGAGAACGATTATGAATCAAATAGATAGAATTATAAACATAGAATTATAAATAATAATGAGTCCAATTTTTCTGTCGTAACGCTACATTATGGCAGATTTTGAAGTATCGGAACATTCACGAAAAAACATTGCTCAATTACTATTGCTGAGAATGACAACCCAGTTTCGGTATCTTTATGTTTGAACATCTGAGTAAGTCTATATAAATAGCTGTAGCTGAAGGTACCAACAACAACTGAATAACTATTTTGGAGGATTCCACTCTATGGTTGTTGCCATTTGCAGGCGCCATAAGTGAAAGAATCTCCAATACGTTGCGCTTAAACCACCGTTTTAGGAAAAATTCTTTGCTGTCGACATAAATTGTGTAATAATTTAATAGGGAAAAAATATAGACAGCATCAACAGTGGCAGAGTGGCAGAGTGGCAGGAGTGACAGCGATTCTGTAACAATTGTGATTAAAGTGTCCTTCTGTCCGTTGCCTTTTACGTTTTGCACTTTGGCGTAAAATTTTTAATGTGAGTGCCTTTCACATGGAAAACTTTTCTCTCGATTGTTTTTTCCCTTTTTGTTTACGCTATGACTGTTTTAGAAAAAGGTTCTTTGCTGTGCGAAAGGTGCTGCTCTAACTGGAGCAAGGACATGTCGTTACCCTTTTGTATTTCCAACGTTGTTTGTCTCTTAAGATTCCCTTCGTTAAATTTATATTTGAGCTTTAACTTTGCCTTAACTTTTTCTTTTTTCTTTTTTATTCAAATATTTTGTCTTATGCTTTTCTCAGGCTATGTTGTTGCCGCTTTAGCTGCTGATGGCTCTGTTGATAGTGACTGTCAACATAAGTTAATGTTGGTCCTTCTTGCCACAGTAATTAACTTCACAACAACATATTCTTCCTATTTTTCCTACTTTTTACTTACTCGTACATTTCGGTGAGTGGAGCGCAGGATTGGGGCAAATCCCTTTAGGAATTTTACGCTACATTTGCTCAGATTTTGGCAGTTTTTTTGAAGTGAATTTGTTAATTTTAGTTCATTTCGTTTTACGTTTTTTACCTTTTAATTGCTTTTGACCGCAGATATAAACAATGTTTAAACAAAAAAGTTGGGTTAAGCAGTTACAATCTAAATGACTTTTGGGCTCTCTTCTAGTTTTTGTTAAACAACTTAGGTATGTTACTTTGATGACTTCACATTTTTAGTTCCTCCCCTGATCCAAAGTTACACGTAATGCAACTATGTTAAAGGATTATATGTGTTCACTCTTTAAATGTTTTAATTTAACAAACCCAATAGAAATGATATAAATGATATATGATATATGTCATTCATTCCATCATTTATTCCATATACAAATACTAGTATGTTTGCTGATTTTTAAAGATTTTTAAAGTGTGCTGATTCTTAGATAAAGCAACTGCACACTTAGCATTTATTTACGAAAGTTTTTCAGAAAACAATCTCGACATTGATATAGCCACTTTATACATATATATCAATCCAATTGATATACATATATGATATGATATATTGTGTTTGACAATTATAAAAGTTGAACTCTTCAACACCCGAATTTGCCACAAATATTTTATACTTCTGGGTTTAGAGTAATATAGAACATTTAGCGCAGAGCATTCTAACAGCACATGTATGGCCGACTCCTCATTCTCTTCGCAGAATCTACAGTTTCCATCCGTAAGTACACCCAGCCTTGTAAGGTGGTGTTTTAGTCTACAGTGCCGTGTTAGGATTTCTGTGTTGATTCTGAATTTTACTTTTAATAGGTTCATACAATCGTGGTATCTATTATTGTTGTAGATACCAATAAGTGATTTGGATTGTTTTAATCCTGTTATATTATTCCAGTAATCCTTTTTATTCTGGTTCTCTTTTATTTTTATGAGAGAAAGAAGCGTACTATATCCTAGTCCACAAAATGGTTCCAGCCCCATCATCGGTGTGGCTGCTCCTTTCATGGCTAGTTTAAACGCGTATAATCTTGTCTTTCCATCCATGTGGTAGGATTGAAACTGATAATATTTGTTGACAGACATAAACGTTCAAAAAAAAGGAATTGTCTTTTCACAAAATCACTAAAGTTCTTTGAGGAAAACAGAATCAACTCACTCAGTGTTTGTTTAAATTATCTAATATCTTAAGGAGCAAGCTTAATATTTTTTTGAACGTATTTAAATGATGAACGACTAAGATTTGCAATCATTTTTGCTTTCTCCTCAACGAAAACAGTTTTATCAAAGAAAGCCATAGCCTTGAGTTCTTCTGCGAAGTACCACAAATGATTGATGATTTTCATCAAGACTGCGTCCGAAATTTCTTGGCTAATAATTTACATTATACAAATTACTCGAGTAAAATGTAAATTGATCTGTAAAAATAAACATTTGGTATAAACTAGTAAATCTCATATATATTTAGTGAAATAAATACTGAAAGTGCTATTACTATTTTTATTACTACCAATTATTTTTATATGAAAATAAGAGGTAGTTATTCTAACAATATAATAAAACTGAAATGGCAATTGGAATGATATACTACATACCACAGTTATTACTTTCACTTTTATGCTATAATTTTATAGCAATACTTTTATTTATTATATATTATAAACAAACTCGTATTTCTACCAATGAAAAAAAAATGTCACAGCTACCTCTACATGTCAAATTATTAATTATATTTTATTTATTGGATAGGGTTTAAGTAGTACAAGCTTTTATAATTTAAGCTTGTGAAAAGCTTGAAAGGCAAATACTATTATAATTTAAGCATCCCTTTTAAAGCTTTTCCTTAAAACTTTATTTAGAACTTAAACCAAAGCTTTTGTTTTAAGATAAGCAAAAACAATAAATCATTTGTTATTTTTGAGGAAAGTGAAAGTTAAATTCTTTTAGTGAAATTGACTTTTTTTATAGTTAAAGAGAAGTAAACCCCTAAGCCTTAAGAAATGGTAATATTGTATTCTAGAACATGTTCAAATCAAAATCACTCCATATGTGCTTTGGTGATACAATATCTCATCGTAATATCTGAACATAGAGTTTTGTGCAATGCATTTACTGCTCACGTATACATTAGGCCTATTGGCATTATAGGTTATATACTTAATCTATTCTTGAATACAGAATCTAAATCTTTTGATATAATAAATATCTAGCAGCAATTTAGATTGCCTAAGATCTATAAGACTTGTAATGAGTTCGTTTGTCTTTTATCTTTTTTCATCACTTAGCACAAACTAATATGAACGTTGAACTTACATTAGAACTATAAATCCCTTTTGCAAAAGCATAAAATTCTAATCGTTCAAATTCAAATATATTCAAAAAACTTTTTTATTTAACTTTAATCTATTTAGCGGGACATACTGGCGTACGCGGAAACGAATATGCGGACAAACTAACCAGGAAAGGAGCAGCCACACCGATGATGGGATCGGAACCATTTTGTGGACTAGGATATAGTACGCTCCTTTCTCTCGAAAAAATAAGGAAGAATCAGAATAAAAAGGATTACTGGAATAATAAACCAAGATTAAAACAATCCAAATCACTTATTGGTATCTACAATAATAATAGATTCCAGGATTGTATAAACCTATCAAAAGAAAAACTTAAAATCATCGCAGAAATCCTAACACGGCACTGTAGACTAAAACACCACCTTACAAGACCGGATGGACACTGTAGATTCTGTGAAGAGAATGAAGAATCTGCCACACATTTGCTGTTAGAATGCCCTACGCTAATGCATATACGAAATTGGTTCCTGGGAATGTATATTCTTTCGGAAGAGGCAATAAAACACTGTAAAGTAGATTCTATACTACTTTTAATTGACGCAACAGAGCTAAAAGAACTACTCTAAACCCAGAAGGGAGCACAATAGAACCGATGGTCGCAGTGCCACATTCCCTAACAATAATAATAATATTAATTAATCTAATTATGGTTGAAGCTTATAGTGAAATTATCAAGAAGAAAATAGTTGAAGATGAAAATATATATGTAAACTAATATGTCTCCCATAAAATTTTTCAACATAAAAACTGTAAATTTAAAAAAGAACTACTAAAGTAGTGCTAGAGTTAGCATAGTAATGCTTTCAATCTATGCTTTTCAGTTAAATAAATGTATATAAATAGCATTTCCAATGCAATGTAAGAATTGTTTTCGTGTTAATATATTAAAGTCTCCTCATATGGGGGCATCGGTAATATTTCTAAAGGTTTACGGATATATATATATATGCATATTTATATATTTAAAAAAAATCTCATAAATTTTATAAGTGAACAAAGAAAACTTTTGCCCCATCATATAAATTAGAAGGCTTATTTAATAAAAATTTTTCATGTATAATAAAATTTATTCACAAAAAATAAGACTATGAGTTAATTTCTCTAAGTATTTTTGAAATTTTCAATTAATTACAATAATTTTAATTAAATTAATATACTTTTCGATTTACAAATGTTGGGAATAAAAATGGACATTTAATATCAGGACGTTAATTAATTGAAAATTTTTTTTTTTCGGAAACAACCTTCTCAGTTCTCAGACAACCTTCCTCAATCTCCAGTTAGAAATGTCCATATTTCTAGTTAAAAACGCCTCTATCTCCAGTTAGGAACATCTGCTGGGTCGCTAAAGATATTAAAACTACAATAATCACTCCAATATTCTTTTCCAATCGCATCAGTAGTTTAAGTGTTATGGAATATTAAAGGGTATGCCCATGCAAAAATGGAATATGTGAAATTATGTTTATTGTTAACTTATTCGTATTATGAAGATAATCTGAAGACAAATACTGGGGTTTAAAATACTCTAACATAGATTTATTCTCCAGAATACTTCGAATTAGCAAGAAGATTTTCATGTGACCTGAAAATGAGTATCAAAAACAATATCGTAATATATATAGATGTTATCGGTCTTTTATCAGGCTACGTAAAACAAACTTCAGTAATTTCAAAATACAATGCTAAGAAGAGACTGGTAAAAGCCACATTGTATCTTAGTAACTTTGCTATACGTAAAAATATCAAAGTTAAAAACATTCGAAAATATATATCAGGTATGGAACCTAGCTCTGTGATACTGTAAATAATCATCAGAATATAGAGTTAAATTCGTAAAAAACGAGCAATTCTTTTGTCACAAGTGGCAGATATGTTGATCTTTAAAGTTAAATATCATTGAAAAGGATGTAGTACATCCAATCAACATAATCAAATTATCCTACATCTATATCTGCTAGTAACTTTCTTAAGTATTAACCTCCATAAGGTAATCAAAAATGAATTAAATACTAACTCTAGCACAACAAAATCAACAACTAGTCCCGATATATTATTTTCTTTTCTGTTCTATTTAGCGGTTCAGTTCCAGTTTGATTCCAACTGTTTCGAGTATTGCCAAATACCCATCATCAGTGATCTTGGAATTATTTTTTAGCAATGATCTGTTCACCTTGCTAATTAATAAAACTCTAAAAATTTTCAATGTTAATAAACTTTTATTCAACTTTTTACAGAGAGAAAAATCGAAACGTTCTCATCAATCAAAACAAAAACTTAAAAATATTTGAAATTGAATTTTACTTTTTAAATTCAATAAATGCACAGCCAACTGGGTCGCCACAGTACCCCCTCCTAGCGATGGAGTACTAGCAACAACGCGACACCACAACTAAGTCGACAACACCACTCTTAATCACAAAATTCCGCTAACCTTGCTGGGAAACGCACTACTCTACCAGCTCGTGTCACTTTCGGAATCGGCAACAGGGATTCACGCCTACAATCACCAGAAGTCACTAACTGATCACCATTCAACAGCGCTGAAGGCTGACGCGTTTCTGGAACAACCTGTTCAAGATCATCACACGTTAAGTACGCCGCCTTCAACCTATCATTCGAAACAGTCACCTCTCTCCCACGGCAAACAATAACAGACGTCTTCTCACTACGACTCAGCACCTCAAATGGACCTTCGTAAGGCTGCTCAAGTGGAGCTCGAGCACGATCCACTCGAAGAAAAACGTGCTTACAATTAATAATGTCACGCGGAACATACACAGATGGATGACAATGTCTTGTTGATTCAACGGATTTAACCTTAGCTAAAGCCCTTCGCAACGCCGACACAAAATCAGTCTCGGACGACTTCTGCTTGAAATCCGAAAGCATCTGCCCTGGAACACAAAGAGGATTTCCAAACAACATCTCTGAAGGACTAGCATTTAGGTCTAGTTTCGGTGTCGTTCGCAATCCCAACAACACAAGCGGAAGAGACTGCGTCCAATTACTTGAGGAATGACATCGAATGGCTGCCTTCAATGTTCTATGGAAACGTTCAACCATGCCATTTGCTTGAGGATGATAAGCCGTGGTATGAAAGTGTTTCACTCCAAGCAATCTCGTCAGTTCCCGAAATACAGCAGACTCAAACTGCCGACCCAAATCAGTGGTAATAGCCTGCGGAGAACCAAAACTTGCCACCCAACCGTCGATAAAAGCCGCTGCAACTTCTTCTGCCGTAATGCCCGAAAGAGGCACAGCAACAGGCCACCGAGAAAAACGATCGACGCAAGTCAAACAATAACGCTTCCCCTGAGACAAAGGCAATGGACCCACAATGTCAACATGAACATGCTGGAACCGACTATCAATATCAGCAAACGAACCAATTGGTGTTTTAGTATGCCGCTGAATCTTGGACTTCTGACACGCAATGCAACTACGCACAAACACAGCTACATCCTTAACCAAACCAAGCCAAACATACCTAGCCTGCACCAATTTCCGCGTTGCTCGAATACCAGGATGAGCCAAACCGTGGAGTTTTGAGAGTACCAGCTGCCGACAGTTTGCGGGAACAAAAGGACGAACACGACTGCCTGACACATCACAGTACAGTTCAATACTCGAATCCGGCAATCTCAACTTCTTCAACCCAACACCATCTTCAGACTGGCTCTTCAGCTGAGCGAGCAACTCTGCATCAGTCTTCTGCCCCTCAGCAATTAACTCAATAACATTTGCCTCCAACTGAACCGTAGCAACCCGAGACAAAGAGTCAGCCACCGTATTATCTGCACCAGCCAGATGACGAATATCAGTGCAATACTGACTAATAAACTCCAGCTGTCTTGCACGACGAGGAGATGCCTTCTCACTTATTTGCCTGAACGCAAACGTTAATGGTTTGTGATCCGTAAAAATGACGAAATCACGTCCCTCTAATGCATACTTAAAATGCTGGACAGCTTGATAGATAGCAGTCAACTCACGATCATAAGCACTATACTTAGTCTGCGCTGGACTCAAACCTTTTGAATAAAATGCCAATGGCTGAGTCACACCTTTCACTACTTGTTGGAGAACAGCACCCACCGCAACGTCTGAAGCATCAGTCGTGAGCGTCAATTGTGCATCCAGAGCCATGAAGTTAAGCAACGTAGCTTGGGCAAGATCATTCTTGCAAGCCTCAAAAACCTCTACATCTTCTGGAGTCCAAGAAATCACCGACTTATCATTCTTGCGGTTACCTGGTGTAAGATGAAACAACCGCTGCTGATTCTGCACAGCGTTACGCAGAAACGGCCGATAAAAGTTCACCATGCCTAAGAATTGTCTAAGCTGTTTAACCGTTGCTGGCAGAGGAAAATCACGAACAGCTTGAACTTTACTCTCCGGAGGACGTAAACCCTTTGCACTAATAACGTGCCCAAGGAACTCGATCTCGGAACAGCCGAACTTACACTTGGCAAAATTCACGGTCAAACCAGTTTCTCTAAGTCGATCTAAAACCAGTCGCAAATGCATTCTGTGTTCTGCTTCATCTTTTGACGCAATTAAAATATCGTCGATGTACGCAAAAACGAAATTAAGATCACCTAGAGTCTCATTCATAAAACGCTGAAACGTCTGGGCAGCATTACGGAGACCGAAAGTCATAAAGCGAAACTCGAACAGGCCAAACGGAGTTGTAATAGCTGTCTTCGGAATGTCTGCCAGTGCAAGCGGTATCTGATGATACGCTTTCTGCAAATCTATCTTCGAAAACATAGTTTTACCATGAAGAATACTCGTCACATCATGAATGAACGGAATCGGATACCGATCAGGTTTAGTTTGCGCGTTGAGCATGCGATAATCGCCACACGGTCTCCAACTTCCATCGCCTTTGCGAACCATGTGAAGTGGACTTGCCCAACAGCTTTTCGAAGGTTGACAAATCCCTGTCTGGACTAAAAATTGGAATTCCTTCTTGGCTTCTTCAAGTTTGGCTCCAACTAAACGTCGGGGACGAGCAAATGACGGCGCACCAAATGTCTCGATGCAATGTTCAACCTTAGTAACTAAACCCATCCGATTTGCACTCATAATGCCTAAATCACGGTATTCATTAACCAGCTCAGCATAAGCTGAAACTGAACCACACACACGCACAGTATCTTCTTGAGACACAGCAGCCTTACCCTTCATCATCAAAGTCGTCTTCGAATCAACTAACCGCTTCCTTTTCAAATCCACTAACAAGTCATAGTGATTAAGGAAGTCGGCTCCAACAATAGGACAGCTAACATCCGCAATCACGAACGTCCACGGGAAATCTCTACGCAAACCCAAAGACAAAAGCAGTCGACGCTCGCCAAATGTTTGAATAGGCGTACCATTAGCGGCATATAAATTAACTGATGCAACACTGTTAGCCCTTTGCTTCCAACGACAGAACGACTTCGGTAAAACTGATATGTCCGCACCAGTATCAATGAGGAAAACGGTCGACGTGGCGGGATCTTTAATACTAAGTCGAGCTATACGAACACTAACCCCTTCTCGGCTCGACGACGTAGAAGGAGTGCCTAGTTTTTTGACTGATGAGAGCTTGCCACAAAACTACAGGGCTGCCGACAAGCATTAGCTCTATCACCAAACCTTTCGTGATACCAGCACCAATCTGGATGACTTCCTGGTCGGGAACGAGTTCGCCTACGCCTCCTCGATGACGATCGACTTTGCACCGACTCACTACGACGTAAATCCAAACGACTCAGACGCTGTTCGATTTGCTCAAGCCTTCGTAAAATCACAGCATTCTCAGAATAGGCTGGACAATCAGAGGCTGACGCTACAGCTATCTGTTGAAAATCACCCGCCTCGCAAATACGATCTGCTAATTTCGCCAGATTCTGCTAGTGCCACGTTCGATGCCTGCAGAATAGCGCGCACTTGTGGTGGCAAACGCTTCAGCCAAAGAGACTTAAGGAACTCATCGCTCACCTTGTCTTTAGCTAACGCTGTCAACTCCGTTAGCAACTGTGTTGGGCGTCTATCACCAAGTTCAACTTCTGACAACAACCGTTGAATCTTCCGCTGCTCGCTCTCACTGTACCGCTCTATGATGCAAGCCTTTAAATTAGCGTATCTTCCAGTTTCAGGAGGATGAAGCACTGCATCACTTACATCGGCGATAACACTTGACTCAATCGCTGCTACTACCGTGTTGAACTGTGTGATGTCACTCGTAATGGCAGCTACTGCAAATTGCGCCTCGATCTGAGCAAACCAAATCTCCGGTCGCTCGTGCCAAAACGGTGGCACCTTCACTGCTACACGGTTTACGACACTTCCACTATCAGAAGCCATTACTACACCTTCGTCTGCAACTGACATCACAGCTCGATAATTAGATATTTAGCTCAGAAGTTAATATTTCTAAATTTAAACTTTTTCGAGATCACGTCGGGGTCACCAATTTAGCAATGATCTGTTCACCTTGCTAATTAATAAAACTCTAAAAATTTTCAATGTTAATAAACTTTTATTCAACTTTTTACAGAGAGAAAAATCGAAACGTTCTCATCAATCAAAACAAAAACTTAAAAATATTTGAAATTGAATTTTACTTTTTAAATTCAATAAATGCACAGCCAACTGGGTCGCCACAATTTCATATATGTATTTAATTATTTGTAAATAATTTTGTTGAGACTGCAAGTACTAAGATATTTGATAATGGGTATTTAGCAATTAATTAAAATAATATGTAAATATTTTTGTACTTGTATTTCACTACTTTTTGAAACCTGTCTAACAAATATAATATTAGGTTGTTCGGAAAGTAATTTCGTTTTATCCCGACAGAGGATGTAATTGTATTTTTTTGCACCCAACTTCACAGTTAAGCCGTATAATTTTTATATGCTTTGAGAGCTCATATAGTAAGGCTTGGTTGAAAAATTCTAATTAATTCTACGTAGTAGTTTTTGGTTGGTGCCCTTTTAAATATGGAGAGCGATAAGCAGCATTTTCAACATATCTTACAGTTTTACCACAGAAAGCGTAAAAATGTTGTTCAAGCCAGCAAGAAATTGACCGATGTGTATGGAGAAGGTGTGTTGACAGTACGCCAATACCAGAACTGTTTCGTTAAATTTTGATCCGGCAATTTTAATGTCGAAGATGCACCACGTTCGGGAAGGTCGGTTGAAGTTGATAAAGAAGTAAAAAAGACATTAGTTGATGCGAACCAGCGTGAGATCGGATTGAGGTTAAATTTATCCAATTCAACAATTTATGACCACTTGAAAGGCCTGAGATTATCTTCGAAGCACGAAAACTGTGTTTATTATACAAAAACGAAAATTACTAATTTTATATACAAATAATTATTAAAACATGATTTTTTTTAATTTTTTTAACAAATGAAAAACGTTATCTTTTATTGTTAAACGTAATTCGCGTACATTTTCAAGCTAAAGCTCAATTTTTAAATACATACAAATAATAAAATAAAATAAAAAATGTAATTTTAAATAATAAATATTCACAGAGGATCAGTGTTTGCTTTAAATAATAACGGAAATCTTTCTGCAGCTTATGTTTATAATTGAAAAAAAAATTGTTTATAATTATTTAACAATAAAAAAAATTCATAAAATATATAAGCAGGTATATATAAACATCTCTTGTGTAAATAACTTAAAATAAATGCTATACATATTTTGAATAATAAATGTTTTATTTTTCTTTAAATATTAATATAAAAAATAAATTTTAGTGCGACTTACAAATTAATTTTAAATAAGTTGTAAACAGAACCAAAACTTATATTAAAATTAGTGCTTCAAACTGTTTGTGCAGTTCGAATTCGAACATTTGCGTCGAACACCATGAACCGTCAGATATGCCCGAACTATTTAAAGTTAATATATGGTGTTCGAAATGTTCTGCTCTGGCTAGATTTTAGCAAGATTTTTATGTTCGAAAGCAAATATATATTATTTTCGAATTTTACTTCCAAAAAAATTTATTACAATGTCAACATTTTTTGGAATTTTTTTTAATGTCAATTTTTCGTGCGAAATAGTTATTAGAGTACTAGGATTGAGTGAAAAAATGTGAGTCTGTGCAAAAAAAAATCTTTTCGAAAATGAAGCCAGTGTAGACGCAAAATATTCGAACATAAAATGCTAGAAGTTTCAAAGAGCTCGAATAGTATTTGAAGCACTAGCTACAATCATTTCACTTATAAATGAAGTTCTCTTAATTTTTTATAAAAAGGCATTGAGTTCTATATAAACCACTTAAATATATTTTCAGCAAATAATTGTATAAACTTAGAATAAAGCTTAAAATAATTTTTTTATGATTTAATTATCTCAACTTTACATTAGTTTTAAATTTTTTAACAATTAAAGTAGCTCGTCTTGAATTGTATCTATTTAAACGTTTTTGCTGATACTAAAGTAAAACTGAGTAGTGATTTGTAAATACATTTAGTATAAAGATTTTGATCTTGCGATTTTATTTTGTTTAGTTTTGGGTGGTTTGCAAATTGAGTATGAAAATCTGACAAATTTAAAATATTTAACAATATTAACAATATTGCAGATACATTTAATTTTTAAAAATTATTCCTTACATACAAAAACCCAAAAAAAAGTTAAATACTAAATTAAAATTTTCTAATTCCAATTTAGAAATAAAATATTCATAATTTTAGAGTTTAAAATCAGTCATATATTTTTAATAACTCATTTTTTTTAAATTTTTGTTTTATATAAAGCAAATAATAAGTAATTTCGAAATAAAATATTTTTAAATTCAAAATTGAAAATCAATTATCAATTTTAAATTAAAAATTATAAATTTTAAATAAATTTTATTTAATAATTTTTATTTAATAACTTTTATTTGTAAATAAATGATGCAAACGCACCCAAAATTCTTTTATAAATCTAGATTTTTGAAATACGGAATTATTATTTCAATTTTAATTAAAAGAATTTTAAGCTGTATTCAAAAGTTAGCAGTTTAAAGATCCGAAAAATTTTAATTATCTATAGCTGTATATATAGTTAAATTCTATACTTCTCGTTACATATTTCTCCTTCATTTAAATATGTATGATATATCATGTATATGTGTATATGTGTAAATGTATGTGTTTGTGTGTTGTATTTTATATTAATACTCAATTGGATATGGGTCTCGTCTCTTTCTTGAGTATTTCAAACCCAAATTATCGCTTATTTCATCGATAACATCAAGCGCATAATCCAATTGTTCTTTGGTGTGTGCAGCCGACAAACAATAACGTATGCGTCCTTCCATAATAGGTGTAGCAGGGAATCCAACTCCTACTACAGCAATATGTCGGGTAGTTAGAGTACGTACGACAGCACTATATATCAAAAATAATGCAATGTTAATATTAATTATATAGAATAACCAAAATCTATTTCTTACCCGATTTTGGAAAACAAATATACTAACATCGGCACCACAGGCGAATCTTCATGACCATATGTGATTACGCCCATTTGTGCCAAACGCCTACGGAAGTAACGTGTGTTGCGCGCTAATTGATTGATTTTTCTTCTTCCAATATCTGTTCCATCAAGTCCCATTATAATACGCATAGAAGTGTAAATCTGTTGAGCTATTGGCGGTGACATTGTACTAGCATAACAATGTGCATGACTGTTGGCGCGCAAGAAATCAACAAGTTTCTAATAAAATTGTAAAAAATATTATTTTTTAAATGAATTATAAGAATATAAATGAATGATTATTTACTTTTGATCCAGCAATGTAACCACCAGCACTACCAAAGCTTTTTGTAAATGTACCCATCAAAATATCAACATCATGTGGATCTATTCCAAAATAATCTACAGCACCTCCACCATTTGGACCCATCGCACCAATACTGTGTGCCTCATCTAAATACAAATAAGCTTTGTATTTCTTTTTGAGTGCTATAATTTCCGGAAGACGAACAATAGAACCTTCCATACTGAAGACACCTTCGACTATGATTAAAATTTTTTTCCAAGGTTTACCACCATTTTTAGGATTACCATTCACAACGTTATGCCTTAAAACACGTTCCAAATCGCGCATATTATTATGTTTAAATACTTTTGTAGTAGCGCCAGAAAGACGTATACCCAATATTATTGAGGCATGATTTTTTTCATCACTAACCACAAGACAACCTGGGGTTAGTAATGATGGCAAATTAAGTGCATTCGTAGCAAAACCCATGCCAAAAACAATAGCATCTTCGACACCCAAATAACGTGCGGTCAGCTTTTCTAAATCATTATGAAGCTGTGTTGTTCCTAATTCAACACGCGAACTAGCTAATGACAAGCCATCCTCTCGTGCAGTTTTTTCTGAATTATCAGCACAAGCCCCAGTAGCTGCGGCAAAGCCCAGATAGTTATATGAACCTAAATTAAGGCAGCGTGTTTCTGTACCAGTGAATTCAAAACTCCAACCGTAATCGTGTGTTACACGATCCTTTAATGTCAATTCTGCACCCGGCACACTGCATATAGGTCGATTCCAGCAATCTCGCACTCGCCTGTACACATAGCGTGAGTAAAAACTCTCGAAAGCATCGTACAGTGTAACATAACCATCTCGATGTTCTTCTTTTGCCACTTTTGGTACAAATAATAATTGATTTATATAGCCTAGTATCATAAGTAAATAAAAACCTAAATATGTAAGACAGGCTGTGTGTAGTGGCACCTCTTCGAAAGAGGTTTTTTGAATGTGTTCCTGAGCAGGAGGTAAAATTCTATCAGCTGCTGATGGTTTGAACTCATTTGAAGTTTTGCTACCGTTGCTACCGTTGATTTTGTGATTTTGATATAATCCATTTCCAATCGAATTCTAAAAATATCGAATAGAAAAATATATTGGTAAAGGTTTTAATATATTAAGTATACTATATATATACAATAACAAATATTATAAGGATATGATTAAGATTTGCGACTATCTCGCTTTGTGACGAATTTCGTTAAAATCGACTGTTCTGAGTAGGGTTAGCACAATATCTAACAGTATCAATAATTATTGTCAGGGATACTTAATAAATGAGTACTCATATTAGTACTTTAGAAATATCCCTATAAACTTTTACTAATGAGTAACAGTAAATACTGATCTTATGTCGTATTTAAAAGTACAAAAGTACTCATGAATACAAGTCAGTATCGATACTTTCAAAGTACTCATATGAGTATTTATGTCAATAATATTGAAACTGTTAGATATCATGCTATCCCTACTCTAAAAAGTAATATTAGAAAAGTTATAAATATATTTTAATATATATATGTATATATATACTATATGTTTATTTTTAAATCCTAATCATATTTTCAATAGAAGTTGTGTGAACTTAAGATACTTGTATTTCGAAACCAAGTACTTTTCTTAAGATACTAAGTAAACATATGAAGAAAGCAACGAGTATCGAAATATAATTCTATATAATTAATTCTATATAATATAAATATACGTATTGTCCCTAATTTTGAGCGTCTTTTCCTACTGGCCCATATATCAACATAGTACTATTATTGTTATATTGGCCTTTAAAATTTTATATGTTTACTTGAAAAGTACCAACAAAACATCAAATAGCGTGCCTAATTATTATTAATCGTCGCTTGTGTAATCATTGCAAAAATTTAATCTTTTATCGTTACCATATATGCCGTGACTATTTGTTACTTGTATAATCAATGTAATAATGAATATTAAAATTCGATATCTTGACATTTAAACTATAGCAGTTTATAGCGTAGCGAGAAAAAATTACTAAAATTGTTGACTTTATTAAAGTCTGTGGGGTCTTAAAACTCAGTTGGCACCTGAGTTGGCACCATGGATTTTTTTTACTTTTTTAGAAAAATACATAAGACGTTTTAAAAACATAAAACCCAATATTCGAGTAAACATTTTGACAAAAGATATAACACACCCACTCTGCCTGATTTTAGACCATTACTGACCACGAAATATTTATGAGGAAGTTTAACCAATCCATATAATAGAATATTAAAAAATATATTGAAACCACAACTATTGAAACCCAGTAGTATTTTAAATAGAATTTCATGTCTTGAAATAATTTTTAATTTATTATTATTGTTAGGGGATGTGACACTGTAACCATCAGGTCTATTGTGCCCCCTACTGAGTTTAGAGTAGGTCTCAAAGCCCTGTTGCGTCAATAAAAAGTAGTGTAGGACCTACTTTACAGAGTTTTATTGCTTCTTTCGTAAGTATATACATTCTCAGGAGCCTATTCCATATGTGTATCAGCGCACGGCATTCTAACAGCACATATGTGGCTGACTCCTCATTCTCTTTACAGAATCTACAGTTTGCATCCCTATGTATACCAAATAATTTTTGATTTATTATATATGAATTTTTAAATAACAATATTGTTATTATTAAGTCAGTGAAGTTAGCAATGCGATCTAGAAATCTAATTCCCTTAATGGATTTAGAGTATTTTTCTTAGTGAGACTTTCACAAAAAATTATTGAACTAAACGAGTCATTCCCTTCGTTTATGCATATTTTGATTACGACAGACTCTCAAAGCATATGCTTTGAGGTTACATTTACTTCCGTTCTTAGTCTAGTAAAGTGATTACAAAACCTACAATGCACTTTCAGAAGTTCTATAACGATTCTTAAGTTGTTTTTTTTAATTAGACATAATCCTTTAGGCAGTGTAGGTAGAAAGTCTCTATAAGTGATTTGAATTGTGAAAGTTGTTTTAGTCAATATATAGTTTTGAGTTTCTCCCATCCTTTCTGAATGAGTGATTCAAATAGTAAGAAAGTATAAAATATACCACACATCTCATAGAAAAAAAAGATGGCTACGAGAGCTATAGGCTGAACAACTCTGTTTTAAATCGCTGAATGGATGCAAAAAGAAACTATATTGAACTAAATAAATCGTGCTTACTTAACAAATCTTCTTATTAGTATTATTTATAGAAAGCCCGGTTTGTTTTGGTATGTTTTCAGTGCTTTAGAGACAATTTAGGATTTGAATTATGTCTTCCAATATTGGATGACAATATTATTACTTCATATTCATGACAATTGGTAGACGATGAATAGAGTACAGTTAAACATTATTTGAAGCAAATAATATATATATTGTTGTTTACAAATAAAGTATATAATAAATGCTAGTATATAGAAAGTAAAAGTTATGTAAGACCATTAAATGTTCTTCCAAAATAGTTTCTCGATTGTTAATCTAAACAAGTAAATAGAGCAGATAAGAGGTGAATGGACTGTAATATCATATTAATGTTGAATTTACTTACAAATTACCTGTACTAACCATATTCAATGAATATCGATGTTTTAATACTAAAAAAAAATGACACACTTTTCTCCACTTTTTGTAATAATTATGAGCAAAGTCACTAGCCTCGTTACAAGCCAAGCAAAAAGAAAACACTAATAGCGCGTATCAGAAAATGAAGTCTATAAGTGTGAAGAACTATTAGATTAGGAAGCTCCGATTTCATACGAAGTATAGATAAATGTGCATTTTATTGATTTCTACCACCAACAACAAAAAAAAAACATTAGATAAAATATTATATATCGTAAATAAAAATCAATGTCGAACAAAACGACAAATACATTACTTGTAGCAGTGTAGTCATAAAGTAACTAACATAGTTATAATAAAATAGAGGGAAAAAAATGAGTTTTTAATTGACACCTTCGTTTCTACCCGATATCGTATCTTCCCCAACCCACTTCTTCATCAATCCAACTACAGAAGATATAACACATATGCTCTGTGCTTCGCCAATTTTTTTAAGTACTTCATCGAATACACCTTACACTTATATGCTAAATAGTAGCTAAACACAGTTTAAAAACAAATACTAACTATTAATATAAATTTGAAAGCAATTAATGGAGGGTAAAATTGAAGTGCTAAACGATTGCTATGTAATTACAAAACTGAATATATGAATAAATTTTGAATAGTGCCAATGTAAAGCTGTATTATCGTTCAGTTTAAGTTATTAATTTATTTTGAAAGAAAAAAAATTACACATTTATTGGCGCTTAATATGGAAATCTGTGAATAAACCAATAATTTAATCTAAAAGACCGTATAAATAAAACAAGCTGAGAAAGCTAACACCTACAATTTTTAATGCAAACAGCAAAGCGCGCTAAGAAAATGGATACCACTACTTACTAGCCTTGATATTACGAACAGGGTATTAATAACCGGACGGGGCGGTACGCAGATCTTAAATCAGTCATTGAATAATCACGTAGCTTATGAAGAATACACAAATTAATCAGTGAGATGAGTGGGACTCTGCAGAAACTCCCCAGCTATCAAAGAGTAAAAGTGCCCAGATGCACTAACTCGGAAAAGGCTCAACATTAAATATCAGTATAGCACTATAAAACAAAGCACCACTGTGCTTTCTTTATTTTAACATTTATTTTTTTTTTCAAATATTTTGAACCTCAAGATATGAGGCAAGTCAATAAATTTAAAAAAAAAAAAAAATTAAAACATATAACAACATTTTTTTTTGAATGATTAACTTAAACCCTTTTAACTTGATTCTTTTGATCCAACAATTGTTCACCCTTTTGCCCTTTTGGTAATACGAAAAAGGGAAAATGGATTAACCATACTATAGACACTACTGAGACAAGGCTGCGATGAAAGATTCACTAAAAGTATTGTCATCGGTGTGCCGGTTATACTCACGACGCAGCTTTTACTTTTTAGTTATCTTCTCTAGTGAGCAATAAAATATTGCTAACTACACACATATTGCGATACCTAGACCTTCTATTAAATCTCTATTGACCAATGAAAATTCTTCGATAAACATATTCTTAACTTTTACGAAAATTTCTGGTACTTATATTCTCTAATAGTTTTGAATATTCCTTTAACCCATATCCGCCCAACGTTCGATTAATCGAACAGCAAATTTTACTACTTTTCATGGATTTTTTGTTTATATTAGAAAAACTTTAGAGTTTATATATGTTATTACTTTGAATGTATGAAGCTTTAGCTTTACAAAAATATTTGTGACATCACCCCACACCCCACTCTCCCTTACTAATTAAATTAAAAAAAAAACATTTCGACTAAAAATTCCAAAAAAAAAAATCCTTGGGCGGATATGGGTTAAGTGTACCTAATGAGTTAACTAGAACTTCTACTAAATCTCTCTAAACCAATCGAAGATTTCCTAAAACCAGGGACCATTTTAAAATGTGAAAAATAATAAAAAAATTATTATTTTGTGAGTTTTAAAATAAATAGCAGAGTTTATGAGCTTTTTGTGCGTGGAAAAGTGAAAGGCATATAATAATAATTATTTTTGAAAAGTACAATATATAAAGCAAATTTAATTATTATTTTTTAAGTTTTATTTCCAAACACGTTTGCATATAGAGCTTGTATAATATTAAGAATGAAAATCAACAGAATGATACATATATGTAATACATATGATACATATTTATAATACATATGATACATATATAAAATATATTTATATATTTTTTAATTATTTTTAAAATAATTATTATTTTCGATTTATTTTCTAAAACCCAAATCTGTATTTTAAAAATGATTGCTGTTATTTATACACTTTTGTATGTTCACCCCATAGATCATCTTCAGAACTTATACGACTATTTTGAAACAAAGCAGTCCACTTACAAATCATTGTTCTTGAAGAAACATTCGGGTATGAATTTCAAATCCCTTTAAACTAAATAAATAAAATTATTAGGCTGTTCGAAAAGTAGTTTCGTTTTTTTTTGTGGAAATGAAAAACAGTTTTTGTATAATAAACAAATACTTTATTAAATTATATATTGGCCGTTCTGGTCCAATAGCTTTTGCCATCTATCTGGTAGTAGCATAATTCCACACCTATAAAATTTTTGGTCTTTGCTGGTAAAAAAATAAATACAATTACATCCTCTGTCGGGAAAAAACGAAATTACTTTCCGAACAACCTAATATTAACTATATAAGTAAATTATATATCAAATCGTTCTCACTACTAAAACCTTACACTTAGGTAAACAAAATAATGAATTTAAATAACTATGTTTAGCTATGTTCTAATGAAAGATCAGATATTTATATGGCATTGAAGTTTTAGTTCACTAATTGAGAAATAGATGGCGCGTCGTAAAGAACAATGGCACTATCTAGTATTTGATAAAAATGTTAATGCGAGTGTAAACGTCTGTTATCATTGAGAAATACTTCATATTATAGTGCGATCATAATCGGTTTAAAAAAAAAATTACCTGTGCATATTATAAATAATGTTTTAAAATCTAATAATCTATGTAAGTGTGTACATCGCATGTATGTATATCTGTGAGTAATAATCAATATTCTTGCTCTATTACAAAATAAACATAAAAAATGATTAAATAAAAATTTAATTAACACAAGTTAGACAAAAAATGCTTACTTAATGAGTAATTTTTTAGAGCATGGCGCGATTTTTAGTTAATGCAAGAGATTACATACAAAAGATAAAGGTATTATAAACTCAATTGATAAGTTAAGACAATACGTATATACCGCATTGTAGTATATACACTCGTATATTTGTAATATGAAGATAATATACAATTTTATAATATAATTTCTAAAATTATATGTTTTGAGTCCATATGCCGAAGTAAACAAGGAAATTAATTTACTCAGTCATGTATTGCATAATGCAAACACCCAAACACCCCAGCCGACATTGTCAAATAATCGTTAATATTAGTTTATTTTTTTTTCAAAAAAAAAAAATTATCGGGTGCGTGTTTGGAATTGTTTATTAAATTATAAATAACGCAGTGCATTCGCACGAGCACAAATCCGTGCACGTCAACTTTGGAGGTGTATCTTTGAAGGTAACTAGCCTAAGCTAAACTTTTAAAGCTAAAGTTTCTAGTGAATAACTAGAAATGCGTACAATTGCACTTGAATCAATTAAGAATTGCTCCGCAGCTCCATAGGTCCGCAGTTCGGATATGAGAAGAACTGACGTAGACGACGCTTTCTTGCGGTTGATTGACTGGCACACATTTCGAACCGTTCACTTTATTAGCTCTGCGTTCAATTCTACATTTCCTCATAGTTGAGACTGACTAAATTGAATTGATTTATGAATGTCAGAGTGCATGAATTCCAGTTAATTTTATGTCATCTTTGTTCTTGAATTTATAATTTAAGTTCTTTGATCATAAATGAAACTCTATCCGTAGTACTGAATATTTTCGCTAAAAATACCGATAGTAGAAAATTTTTGAATTAATTAACTTACTTATATTATTGAGAGCTGTTTAAGATATATTATATTCACATAGATACCCGATATCTAGCAGTACAGCAAAAATATTTACAAGAAAAAATATTAGACTTCTTGTGATTAATTCATAGAATTTCATAGAAAATAATAAAATATATTAAAAACATATACATATAAAATATAAAAAAACAATAAATAATAAAAATAAAAATATATAAAAAATAAATATAAAATTTAAAAATAAAAAATTAATTATATAAAAAATAAAAACAAAAAATAAATGCATTGATAATATATAAAAAATAATTATTTAAAGGAAATATAAAAAATAATACAAAACAAATATATTAAAAATAAAATATAAATTTAAAAAATAAATATAAAAACTAAATATGAAAAATAAATATAAAAACTAAATATAAAAAGAAATATAAAAACTAAATACGAAAAATAAATATAAAAAATAAATACAAAAAATAAGTATAAAAAATAATACGAAAAATAAATAGAAAAAATAAATAGAAAACAAATATATGAAAATTAAAAATAAAAAATATAAATATGAAAAATAAATATAAAAAATAAATATAGGAAATATATATAAAAAATAAATATAAAAAAAAATAGAAAACAAATATATAAAAATTAAAAATAAAAAATATAAATATGAAAAATAAATATTAAAAATAAATAATAAACAATAAAAAACTCCTGTAATGAATTTAATAAAATAATTCAATCATACAATCTGTCACACTTAATTGTCATTCCATATTACATTCATATCAATTATAAATTAAACCTATCTATCCACAGGGACTCTAAGTTGTGCAAATCAATTAACTATAGATTCTGCATATTTTTAGATGATATAGACGTCATGACTTGGGTAAAAGTTACAGATTATATGACACCAATCTTAGATTTTTAAACTACAATTCATAATTTTTATCCAACGAAAATAAGCTGGGATTCGAAATTTCTTACAGGTTACACTGCTGTTACCATCTAAATAGATAACTTGAAGCAGAAAGATCAAGAGAACGGGTATCCACTCGTAGAGCTTTCAGGTAAAAAAGTTATAGTGACTTTCTGACAATAGTAACATTTTTCATGTCTAAATATATGCAGTTTAAAAACAAGTCACTACAGTGTTCAACCTATAAACATTACTATCTTTTAAGACAGTCAGGCAATATAATAGCAATTAAATCCAGAATGACCTAATTCTCTACTTTAAAGTCATACCTCATTCAGCAATATATTATTGGCTTCCAGCAGCCCTAAACATCACAAACGGTAATGGTGATGAAGAGATACCACGTAGAGATATCAGTCTTTTAGTAGGTTTACTTACAAGTCACTCTAAACAAGGGAACCATGGTAGAAGATCAGATCTTCCTTTCAATCAAATCTATCGCAGCTGTGGGGAAGACGATGAGAGGTTCCTCTCATCTACTATGTTTTTGCTCAGCTCATGCACGGCTACAACTTAACACTTTAGGAGCCCCCTTTCTTGAGAACCTTGACCTTGATTACAGGATCTGACAATAAATAGCAATTTATGCTTCGCCAAATGTTCTATGTAGTTTTTCGTATATACATTGTGACCGAAAAAGTTCCGGAAATTTTAAATAAAACGCAAAATTCTTAATCTTCATCAATATTTATTTTATCTCCTTCAAAATATGCTCCATTAGAAGCGATACACAAATGCCAACGTTTCTTCCAATCATCAAAACATTTTTTATAGGCGCTTTCCGATATGGCTTTGAGTTCCCTCTGCGAATTCTGTTTTACGTCTTCTATGGATTCAAAACGCGTTCCTCTGAGTGGTAATTTGAGTTTGGGAAACAGGAAAAAGTCACACGGTTCAAGATCAGGTGAATACGGTGGCTGTTCGATGGTATTTATTGAATGTTTGGCCTTAAAATCGTTGATAATGTTGGCTCGGTGCGAGGGAGCATTATCGTCACGAAAAATCCATGAATTATCCTTCCACAATTGAGGCCAAAATCAAACGAGCCATCTCACGACCGATGCCTAGCTCTCGTGCTATCTCTCTAACACTCACATGAGGATTTTGGAACACGATTTCCTTTGCCTTTTCAATGTTTTCGTCGGTGGTAGAGGTCGAAGGTCGTCCAGAACGCGGCATGTCTTCGACGGTCGTACGACCGTCCTGAAAGGCTTTGTACCACTCATAAACTTGAGTTTTCGATAAAACTGATTCCCCATAAGCCTTTTGTAGCATTCGCAACGATTCTGCACACGAAATTTCGTTCGAAACACAAAATTTGATGCAAACTCTTTGTTCAATATTTTTTTCCATTGTTTTTTTCGCAACGCACTACTGAGGTGAACTGGTTTCAACAGCTGCCGTAAACGAACTGTCTGACAGATCGCGCTCATTTTTGGCATAGTAATTGTCCTTAATTGCTGCCAAACTACATAAACTTAAAATATCGAAAAATATACAGCGCGCGAATTTTAAATGAGAATTTCCGAAAACTTTTCGGTCACAATCAAATTTTCGTATAACTTCTCTGTTAAATAAATTTGATTATATTAGTTTTTTTACGATTTGCTCAGTAGAATATTCTCTTCTGTAGCTATTAGAGAAACCGATATTCTCTCCATGGAGTTTAGTGTTTATTGTTTTTTTAAATTTGAGTTGCATTGTTTATCTTTATCTTTCATTTTGGAATTTTAGTTCTGGAATTTACTTTTTTAACCACTTTTTCTGCTTTTATGGTACATAGAGAGATCTGTTAGTTTAGATTTTATTTTATAATAAGAGCATTTAAACTTCTCAAAGTTAAAACAAATTTGCGTTATTATTTTTTATAAACTTATTTTTAAAATAAAAAGCCACTGTCCTATTTATAGCGTAATAGATTGAGGTTAACAGTTTTAAATTTTATATCTTTTTATCTAATTTAAGTACAATTCAATTATACATTATTCTCGTATTTAGCAATTATTGCTGGCAGGTATTTTTTATTAAAAAGCTAATTCAATTCTATATTTAATTGCTGGATAAAGCCGGTCACATACCATATTCGTGTTTAGATATATCAACTTATACTTTATTTATGAAACCAAAACGTTGGGCTTTGGTGTCACTATTAACATTTGCATTTGAATGTTAATATAAATGTTAATGTATACGAGTATCTAGATTATTAGTTTAATGTGCCAACAATTTTATTACATGGAACATCGCAATTATGATATTAAACAATTTTCTCAAACGCCACAATAAAAGTGAATAACTTCCATTTCTATAATAATTTTTTATTATGGTAGTTTTTATTATGTTAGTTATAGTTATATATATTTTAGCTATTAACAAAGATTACAAAAATAGCCTTAATGTACAAAGTTAAATAAGCATTGACAATACTCGAAAAATGTAATTGATTTGGGGAAGTAGTTATTTTTAATTAACAGATAAAAATTCTACTACAAAAATATATTTAAAAAATATATTTACAAAACAAACTTTTAGAAAATAATTGAATTAAATAATTATTTATGATTTCAACAATTTTTGTTATCAAATAAAGTACTTAATTCTATGAGTCACACCGAATTGTTATCAATTTTAAATTTAACAAATAAAATTTAAATTTAATGAAATGAATAAACCTCTATATTATTTACATATACAGTAGACTCTTGATTTAACGAATAAACGAAATAATGAACCCTTCATATTATTAACAATCAAATAATTACATATAACAAAAATGCCAAAAATATTCTCTCTAAATAAAGAATATTGCATATAATATGCATTCGAAATGACGAAAGTCTCTGACATTGTATCTTTTTCGTTTAATCGAAAGTCTACTCTATTTTTATAATTTTTTTTTTATAATAGAAAAATAATGTGGATAATAGGTCTGTTCCACGAGCTACTCGTAGTAAAACTCAAGTAAAACACAAGTAAAGTCTTAACTGAGAGCGTAACACATGAAACAGCTTTGTGTAGTCTGATGAGAACACCAGTGTCACCCAAAACAGCTGATTCACACATTCACACAAACTTTAATTGAAATAAAATGTACGAGTATAGTCTGTGTAGCATTTTCAAATTTCGACAGGGATGTTACGTTCTCTCAGATGCTCTCATTTACTCGCAAATTTGCTGATGGAACACAGTGTTACTCAATGTTACTACGAATAGCTTGTGGAACAGACTTAATATAATACTGTATATATATGTACATATTTATAAAGCATAATGCATTTAAATATAATTCGAACTTAAAGCAGTTCCAAACATTTTAATATTCGTATATGTTGTTCGAAAGTTGTTCGAAAATCTTTGAAGATCATATTCTTTTCAAACATTTATTGATAAATGTATTTAAATATAATTAAACAGAAATGAAAGCACAAATTGGCTATTTGAGTAGTTCGAATATTTTCAAACATTTAAGGTGCCTAAATAATCGAACTCGAATATAATACAGCTACTTCAACAACGTTATTTTCGAACACTTGAAAGCTTAAGTGTAAATCGTTTATTTGTGTGGTCGTCACTATAATTTAATTACAACTACAAATTCGAATTAAATATTTATATAAATAATCAAAAAAAATTATTTCTGATTGTTCAGTTTTATATGAAAACTATGGAATATAGTCGTTAACCGACTTTAATTTTTAATACAAAAATGCAAGGTCCTTTCTCCAATACACTATTTGTTAAATCTCATTCGTAAAAACTTAAAGAGACTAATTTGCATTGAAAAAGATAGATAGATCTAATCTAGCCTATTTTAAATATATATAAAAAATTACTCAATAAATGTCCTGCCTAAGACACAAATACTAGTAAACACTGTGAACATACCCATAGGATTTGAGGAGGATAACATTAATTAACTTCTTATAGTGGATTTAGTGACGTAATTTTTTATTTTCTAAAACAAAAAATAAAAAAGAATATTATGTGTTGATGAAACATTGTTTTTTATTAGAAAAAAAATTCAGTTGAAGCTTGGTTTCTACACCAGGGACATCAACTATTATTGACTGTTATGTTATGACTGTGAACTTATTGTATTATTTAAGCAATATCTGATATATCTTCGTGACAAAGGTTAAAATATCTTATGTATCTTTTCGAAAATTACAACTGATTTACTGGTGAAGTAAGTTATGTTTGAAATTGATTCCATTAATATAGTCCACAAATTTATATATCTGTGCAAAATCAAATATATATATATTTAATATTAATTTAATACTATTTTTATTTATGATAAATTTTATTTAAAAAAAAAAACCCACTGGAATTAAAGGCAGCTCTGCGTTGAAATATATACAAAACGCGCTAAATGATTTAAGAATAAAAAATATTTTGAATTTAAAAGATTCAAACGAATTCTCTACGTCATGGGCGTTCAAGAAGTAGTGCTTGACTATGACGTTTTTCGGTTCGGTTCGGTTCTGGTGTAGCAATTCAAACAATTAACTTATACACAGAAAATAAATTAATTTATATATATTTATAAGTATTATATAGTGTATATATTAAATAAATGAACTCATATACCACAAAATATTTCTCAAAGTCAGAAAAACGTGTTCAGTTTGCGATTAGATAAACGTTCCATACGAGATGATATAAACTTACTTCTACGGAATGCGAATCCAAAAGAAAATGTTAATAATTAAAAGCGATAAGTGAGTGAGTAAATTTATTAGAAATAAGTTTGGAGATACAAAACCTACATGCGGGTACGTGCAGGCATTTATAACTACTAAAATATTAGGTATCAGCAAATTCAAAAAGTTGGCAGTACAGTACAATTTTATTACTTTTTTAAATTTATTAAAAAAATTGTTATTTTAATTTTATTAAATTAACTAAATTTTGATTTATTCAACTAATTAGTTTTTATTTTAATTTTTTTAATTCTTTGAACTTTTTAAACCTCATACTTAAGTTGAAAACATAAAACAAAACAAGAATGAGAAATAAGATAAAAATATGAAAAAAAAATACATTCATTTAATTTAAATTTTTAATGAAAGTATGAAATAATTATAAAAAAAATAATAAAAACTTTTATTTAAAAAAAAAATTATTTTATTAAAAATAAAAACAGTAAAAAGTGAAAGTCAAATTTACTCTAGCTTAGCTTTACCAAAACTTACGTATAAGTTTTTCTTATTAGTAAATGTAACTGTATCTGAAAAGTTCATTTCATATCTACCTATTCCATAAAGAAGTAAAAAGTACATTTTAAATTTTGCGAACGCAAGAAGATTCCATACAGAGCTATTGTAAACTCTTTAACAGGTTTCAGAATAAAATTAAAAAGTTATATAGTATAATAATCTGATCTACAGGCAGATAATCAGACTAGCACTACTCTATGGTTGTGCCACGTATAGCAAAGCTGCCAACCCTACTATCCAGAAGCTGCAAGTTGCTCAAAATCAGGCACTCCGAAGACTCTTCAAAGTGCCTTGGTACATCTGCACAAATGACATGCTAAAAGACCTTAGAATAGACCCGCTCAAAAACCCGCACTATCTATCTCTATCTCAGACCCGCTCTATCCTATCTCAGAATAATCTCTAGTCGCACGGGGCATTACGCAGATCTTAGATCAGTCATCAAATAATCACGAAGCTTTTGAAGAATACATAAATTAGTTAGAGAATAGGGTGGGATTCAGCTGAAACCCCCAGCTATCAAAGAGTAAAAATGTCCAGATGCACGAACTCGAATAAGACTCAACATGAACATCACTAATATACATAAAATCAGAACCGAACGGATAAACAATTTTCCGGAAAGAAGTAACTCCGAAACCATTGTATGCGACTAAGTAAAAATAATTTAAAAATTATTACTTGAATCCTGACAAGACATTGTAGGTTAAAATACGAACTTACAAAACTGCAACTTGTAGATTTTATTTGCGAAAAGAATGAGGCCTTAAAAGACGTGTTGATAGCTTACCCGGCACCGATGCATAAACGAAAGGTACATCTATGTAGATAATAAAATCCTCATCTCGGATAAGGAATCAGTATTGTAAATTTAATACTACAATTTATAGAAGATGTTGGACTTAGAGAAATCCATGTATGGAGTACAATAGATACCTACGTTTCGGTACAAATCTTCAAACATAATAATAATAATAATAATATTGTTATACCATAAAATAAGGTAAATAAACCATTCAGTTTCATTGCAGTTATATGCAAATCTGTCTGAAAAAAACGCTTACGCATCAGAGCTTAGTGGAGAGCGCCGAAACTCGAAAATATATTGTTAAATTATTTTAAATATTATTAGTATTATTAGAAGAAACAATGGTATACAGTGGCCCAAAAAAAACATATAATGCTTTCCTTGCAAAAAGTTTCCTAAGCTAACACAGATAGACTATTAACAAACTTAACAAAAAAATGTTGGTACAAAATCCATGGCATTCCATCATATCTAAATTGATCTCTTTAACTTCTGACCTGGACAATATCTCTGCGTCAAACCGTTACCCAAAATCGGTTGTTATGAACAATTGAGTCAACAAAGTCAAGTAAGTATTTATAAAACAAGGTCTATAGTACTCTATCTGAAGAAAGTCTTTTCAGGTAACCTAAATATATAACATAATCTTAACTTATTGACAAACTTAATGATATCAACTGATTCAATATCATAGTCTTTATTCGGCGAATGTTTCACTCTGAATTTCAGAGAATCTGCAGATGTCGGGGTTTATTTGTTATATTTTGGAACATTGATACTAAAAAGAAGCGAGATGTCGAGTTACGAACTAGTGAAAAATCTGACCTCAGATTTCTTTAAGACTTTAAAATCAATCAAACCTACTAACAGCTAACTAGTTGTAAAAATATACTAAAACATGTAATATTTTCATTATAATAATTAATATTGCAACTTTTTTCAATTCGGAAAAACGACAGCTGGAAACAACCCTATTAATGAACTCAGGGAATTAAAAAAAATTGCAATAAAATAATTATCAACAATATACAAGCTCTACAAGTCCATTCTTCTACTACTTCTTTACAATAACACCTGGTTTCTTTCACAGAACTGGGGTGGTTTTCATGAATGTGCCAACTCTTCTATACAAAAAACAGTTAATTACAGCGAAATGTCAGTATATACTATACAAAATTGAATTGTATTTTACTTAATAGTGGCGAAACAGTCGGTAAGAAGAAGAAAAGGTAAATGTTATCTATATGGATGCAGTCAAATTGACGGCTAAGGCAAACAATACGTGAGTAAATCTTCCTTAACATAAACTGAGAAACCGGTTTTTGTATTAATATAATTAAAATCAATTCTCGCCAAAAAAAAAGCTATTATATCAGTAATATACAGTAATATATTGCTATTCACAACTCCTCGCAAATATAAGTCTATACCGTTCCCATCGATATGTCTCATTATGAAAGACGTAAAACCCTATGAGCCGTCATAAAATATCACTTCATAAGTTTTTATCATATATAAAAATATGTTAAAAAATATGACAAAAAATATGATAATAAATATAATAAAAAAATTTTAAAATTCCACTTCAGTCACTCTTTTCGAGAGCGGCAACGGTCTATACGTCCCCGCTTGGCTACATCCATAGTAATTTACTAGGACTTTATTTAAAAGTTGTTTTGAAAAATATGGAAACAAACAAAATCTTTTATCCCTCTTAATTTTATTGACATATTCTCTTAAGCATTTCATTTCGACTGGCGTTATACGATTTAAGTCTTGTACTCTTACGGATCAGCTGTTTTTAAAAATTTCAAGTATTATCTTGTGAACGATAATCTGTGACAACATCAACACACAAATTAGATGGCGAAAATATTCCTGATAGGGCGATACACTAAGAAAACCTAATAACGAAATCAGTCACGCTACTCTGGAATGGAACCTGCAGGGCAGCAGAAGACGTAGCAGACCCACGAAAAACGCATTATCTTTAAAGAACCTAGCTGTAGAGATTTTATATAAACGACATATGCTCCTGATAGAAGACGGTCAATAAATAATAACAATAAAAATTAATAATACAGTTTTATCATATTAAACAATAATTCATTTTAATTAGTTATGAATAAATGAATGTCTAAATCTGGTCCTACGATTCATTTTATAGAAGTGGGCCTTGAACCCTTCATGATTCGTAGCTTGCTATGTGCCCACTTATAAGTTAAGCACTTTCTCGTTATCAGCAGTCCATTAATAATTTTTGCATACCAATAAACTTATCTTCTACCCCATAAAATCATTATCATTTAAATTTTAAGTTATATTGATCATCGTGACTGTACAATATTTCTGATTCATAAATGTTACCATAAACCATTCTTAACGAAATACGTTATTCATAATCTTTTTATATAAATATATATATTTTTATAGAGATATATATATATTTTTATATAGATATATATTTTTTTATATAGATATATATATTTTTATATAAATATATATATTTTTATATAGATATATATTTTTTTATATAGCTATTTATATTTTTATATAGATATATATATATATTTATATAGATATATATTTTTTTATATAAATATATATATTTTTATATAGATATATATATTTTATATAAGATATATAATTTTATATATAAATATATATTTTTATATAGATATATATATTTTTATATAGATATATATTTTTTATATAGATATATATATTTTTATATAGATATATATTTTTTATATAGATATATATATTTTTATATAGATTATATTTCATGATAATTACAGTTAAAAATTTTAATTGAATTTATTATGAATGAGAAACTTACAAAAAAAAAAATGCTTAAGAGATTTAACCAAAATCAAAGGGTGAATATTGAAATAGTCCCAGTTGTAATTGAATCTACCGACCAGAACCATACAATACAGGAAAGAGAGATAAAATGATACAGATTATAACAATATAAAACTAGTATGTTTCTAATAAAGTATTTTTATTAAACTTGCATAATTAAAAAACCATCAATACTTTTGAAAGCAGATCAAAAAATTATAATTCATTCTATTTATTTATGGATCTAGGTGTGTTATTTACTTCACAAATTGGCACTTGCAGTCTCAAAAAAAAAAATTATTTACGCATAATTATATATAAGAATATACGCTCTATAGGTCGCTCATCCTGCCTGTGCTTCTGTATAGCGCAGAAGCATGGACGTTATCACAGAATGATGAAGCAGCACTGGGAGTGTTCGAAAGAAAAATTCTTCGTAAAATCTTTGGTCCTCTACGAGTTGGCGACGACTACCGCATACGAATGAACCTCGAGCTTTATCACGACATTAATATAATTCAGCAACATGGCTTGGTCATGTCGAGAGAATGGATGAAGATGCTTCAGCGAAAAAGGTGTTTGAAGCAGTAGTTAGTGCAAGAAGACATAGAGGTAGACCGTGTCTCCCGTGGAGTGATCAAGTTGAGGGAGCACTAACTAGACTTGATGTACGGGACTGGAGAAGGCGCGCACGCAGCAGCGGCGCCTGGGGAAACATGCTTCGTCAGGTTGAAACTCGATAACGGGTTGTTATGACCAAATAAGTAAGTTTATATAAGAATATAAGAAATAATTTCAAGACTACTGATGAAGGGTATTTGGCATTACTCGAAACAGCTGTATGTTCGGGAAAAAATTCAATTATTTAAAATAATATAAAAAAAATTTTTGTTGTGGCAGTTCACTACTTTTCGAAACCTCTCTTAATAATTTAATAAATCTGCAATTTTTTCTTTTCTCTGTTTTCGCATCTGTACCTCTCCTCTCTGTAGTTTAAATTGTTAGTTAACAGTCTCGAGAGTTTACCCTCAGATTCGACGGTTAGTCTATAATTTCGGCGATATTATTTAATAATAAATTCTTCAAGAAGATTAATTTTCTAATCATCTATTACAATCATGGGAATTGATTAGAATTTCGAAAACAAGAAATATAAATAGTACGGAAACAATAAAAAATTAATCAGCCCAAATTATTAATGCTTTATTATTCTAAACCTCCAAACTATGTGTGGAATTTTATTATTATTTTTTTTTGCATAATATATATAATATATACACATTGGAATTTTATAGTAGAAAAGAAAAACAATTTAATAATATTAAAAAAATTAAAATATAAAACAAAATATAGTTTAAACTCGTGACTAATTATTTTGGTTTGTTGGTAGCGCATATATTGCAGTTTTTTGATAAATCCCCTAACCCCCATAGGGCATGGGAACATGACTCATGCCGTGTAATTTTGGAAAAATTTTTAGATAACAATGACAACATGTTACTCAATGCTTTGGCACTTATCACGCCACAAATTCACACTGATAAGACAATTTTTTAGTAACTTACTCAAGGTACTTGCTTACAAATCCATTTAAAGGCAAATTTTGATGTGTGCCAACATCGAAAAGTGGGTTTGAATATATTGTATAACTAAAATTGCAATCGATAACAAAATAAAAACAAAACTTTTACTTCAACTAAACAAACAGAATATGTACTGAAATTTTAAATTGAGATATATGATTTCCAAATCGTCAAATATATGACGTCAAACTATGAAGAGGGGCTTGTTAAGTGAGCTTTAAATATGTGTTCAGTGGACTTTTAAACTTGAAATGTATGTTCAAGTGCTCGACTCTTTGAGATTTTGTTAAAAATTAAATTATTTCTATTCACAGAACAGTGTTTTTATTCCTTATTTAGGAATTACAAAACATATAACTAAAAATTACAAAACATTGTTAAGAACTAACTGTAGAAACTATGATTATTTTATAACATGTAAAATAAAATTGTTCGAGTTAAGAAATCTAGAAACATGTTTCTAGAATGATAAAACTTTCTTAAAACTTTTACTTCAATAGATCAATAAAGCCAGCCATCCAAAGGACAGACAAGAAACTAAGGGTCTTATATGCCCTTATAAATTTCAACTACTTACATGTTTCAAACACTTATCTAACAACCTGTCTAGAACACTTAACCAGTACTTCAACTATTCGACTAACCTAAAAAAATATCTAAATTTAAAGATCTTAAAAATTTATCCACTCTTACACTTCCCAAACATTTTATTCAAAAATTCAATCAGTCACAAAAAGACGCTTCTCACTAAGAGCCTAAAAAGAGATCCACTATAATTTTTTTTCTTTAGCTTTCTCATTCTCTTTTAATATTACCATTATAGTAAGATAGTCACTATCATAATCAACTTATCTTATAAATTTAACACAATCATAGATTCAAGTGTCAGAACATCTCGCAAGATCACACGGATCACTTAGACCCCGAAAGGGAATTTATTTGGATTATTTGGATTTATTAATTCAATATTAGTATGACACTTTCACTTTAAAGGAATAGTCACTATTATGATCAACTTATCATATAAATTAAACAAAATGATAGATTCAAGTGTCAAAACATTGCAAGAACACGCGGATCACATTGGCCAGGGAATCATTTTTTTTGGATTAATTAATTAATTGCAGTGTGAAACTACCATTATAGAGAAATAGTCACTATTATTATCAACGAAATGATATATATAACTACCGGGACGCAAGTCAGGCTCTAAAAGCAGATCGATTATAATTTATTTTTTTGGATTTCTTAATCAATTTTGTGGAACAATACTATTGTTGCGATATAGTCACTATTATTATCAAGAAAGTGACATTATAAAGCAAAGAGATGAAACTTGATTTTTTTAATGAGAGAAACAGCAACTGTTTTATAAATTCATAGGACAATCCAACCAGAAATATTTATAAGAAACAATATTGAAACTTGGCACTGCTTAAAGCAATCTATCGGCCTATGTTCTATAAGGTATTTTATAGCAATATCTTTACTTTCACTGATAATCAAGCTGTAATTAAAAACTCACAAGTGGAGAAATGGGATGAAGAATTTCAGTGCACTCTAATTGATAGCGAATAGATAGTTTGCCCCCAGTAGAGGCTTCTATAGAAACTATCAAGATAAAAAATTGAAGAAAATGATTTTACATATATTATGTGACTGTCCGATTCAGTATTTATTTTGAGGAACTGACAGCACTACACACGGTACTTAAAAAAACTTATAAGAACCATTTTTTTTTAATACAAAAGGACGATATAGCATTGTCGCTATTGGGAATGGTGAGTGGTGCTTGATAATTTGATTAGGCAAGAGGTTCCGGGACTTAATTCCAGGTACTTTTGGAAACTCATAACTTATTTCAGTTGATACAATACATGAATAAGGAATATAAGGCAAAGTACCAAATCTCGCAAATGTATCAGATGAGTACCATCAGAAATGTATCAGATGAGTTAGTGAGTTCGAAATTCCACTCTTGGCAAACAAGTGTTCGCAAAGACAAAAGTAGAATCCGAACTCTAACAATAATAAAACATTAGACTTCTATGTAAAGGCAATACGTCAATACAATTATCACAACTCTTTATCTCACGGTATTCTTAATATCAGTCAATATCGATTGAAGAGAAGTTTTAAATTCTACATAAGAGTTTCCCATACAAGGCACTAGGTCTAAACGATAAGTTTCTCTAACAGCTTTATATATATATTTGTTTTAATAACTCATTTCTTTTAACTTTTGGTTAAACTTTTTAACCAAAACTTTTTATTCAGTATATGGTTTGGACCTTGCCATTAAGAGTGAAATATAACATCATAGAGCTAATGAATGCTCGTTTTCACCTCATGGAGTATGTGGATTGCCTGCATAAACAAAATCTTTAGCGTTAACCAAAAGAAAAAAAATCCAATATTTACAAATCGGCTAATTTTGGCAGCCTATTCACATCACTTGAGGCCCAATGCTCCACTAGGAGAGTAGGACAACAGTAAGTAAGCAATTCACACCACTTATATTTGAAAATAAAAAGCGTTGACAAAATCCTGTTGAAAGGACATACCTTTCACATATCTATATCTAAATTAACGTCAAAAAAAGCTATTGTAACTATAGAGATTACAATTGAAACATTTTTAACACTGAAGAAAATTCTTAAAAAAAAAAAAGAAACAACTAGACACTCTATTTACAAGATTAAGACATTCCACTATTATAGTTTATGGACTAATGAGCCTGGCGGACATTCTAAAAGCTGATCTTCAAAAAATAATTTGCTTTATCAACCACGAAGGTTAAATGTAAAACCAATACTTTTATCACCGGGTTTGTAGTGACAAAACGGCGTTTATGGACTACTTGGACGGAAGAGGGACCAAAGAAAATTCAATGAAAAATATAAAATTCAATAGTGTCTTTACATGTTGTGAGATTGTTAAACAATGCAATGCCATCTCGATGTCTTGAATGATAGTTCTGTTTAAAATTAACAATCTGTTTAAACAAATGCTGCAAAAGTGCTGCTAAACTTAAGTTTTTGTACTATTAACAGTTCAAATACCGATCAAAACCAATCACAAAGACGAAAACAAGTTTCATTTCACAAGAGCAGCGCTAAAAAAACAGTAAAAGTGCTCACTTACAAAACCAAACATGGATTAAACAACATTAAACCGGATTAAATAGCACCAAAACCGTTCAAAAGTGCACTAAAAGCTCAAATAGTATAAAATTCACCGAAAATGTACAAAACTACACTAAAAGCATATAAATCAGACAAAACTGCACTAAAAGCGTACAAAAGTGCATCAAAAACGTACAAAACGCTTCAAAAGCAAACAAAACAGCACTAAAAGCAACAAAAGTGCACCGAAAGTGTACAAAACTGCACTAAAAGCAACAAAAGTACACCAAAAGTGTACAAATCTGCACTAAAAGCAACAAAAATGCACCGAAAGTGTACAAAAATGTACTCTAACAGTACAAAATGCTTTAAAATAGAACAAAATTAGGCAAAAGTACACGAACAGCATATAAAATGCACCGAAACCTTAAAAAACTACACAAAAAGACTAGAAAACTGCACTAAAAGCATACAAAACCACACTAACATCGTATAAAATGCTCCAAAACTGCACTAAAAGCAACAAAAGTGCAGCGAAAGCGCACAAAACTGCACTAAAAACGAAAGATAATATGAAGAAATGTCGGATTATGCTTTAAAATTCTTAAAGAAAACCTCTAAACAAATATTTTTAAAAATAATAAAAAGATCTAAAATTATGAATGATTATGATTATTTATTATAAATGTTAATAAATAAAATTTAAAATAATTAAGCGAATATGACATTAAGTGGCAATTTTATTATTTTTCTTTAACAAAACGTTTAAAAGTTCTATTAACCCAATTACATCTTCACTTTGGCCTCACCAAAAAAAAAGTTGAAAAAAGCCGCGGGCACACTTGGGTCATTAAAAATCAATATTTTGAAGCAGAAATTGAGTAATTGAATAATTGAGAAATTGCATGTTATGCATTTGACGTAATTCCCAAACAAAAAAAAAAACAAAAGTGGAAGGAAGTTGCTGTGGTGACGAGGCATGGATACGAACATAAAAGACCAAGTCACTTGCAAATGAAAATAAACAGACATTATTTTTTATTTATTTCAATATAAAATTGCACATAACTTGATAAAATAGAGAAAAAACAGTGCTTCTGTTATTAAACAAAAATCACAAAAAAAAAAATCAAAAAAGCTAAGGAACTGCAACTGAATTTTTTTATTTTTTTTTTTGTGTGTTTATCCTTGACATAAACAGCGAAAATCACAAGAAAAGAACACACAAAAACACGCGCAATTCCCAAAACGTCAGTTACTTCCAACCAAAAAGAAAAAAAAAAAATGGAAGGCGGCAAAAACACACAGCAAAAAATCATAGCAAAAACAGTGCTGCACAAATTACGATATTCGATCAACAATTATTTTTTTATTGCACGTCAATTCTATGACAATTTTTTTTAAAATTGCAAAGAAAAAAAATTTCATTTGAATTTTTATTTGAAAAACAAAACACAAAAAGAAAATACAACATTAATAAGCAGCACGCGTACGATTTTTGCAGGGGTGTGACACACACATTTTTTCGGATTTATGCACTTCCAGTGAGTAGCGCATTACACACGCGTTCGCTTCCAGCCAGTAGATTAGTCTCTTTTATGGCTTCCCTTCCTATTGTATTTATTTTGTGCTGGAGAAGCAAGCAGCGGCGGAGGCCACGAAAATGAAGTAATTTCAATTGAAATCAATCAGGCCACCCATTTTTTGAATTCTTGAGTTTTTTTTTTTGTTGCTTTTTTTTTGAATCTTGAATTTTGATCGTTTGACCGTTTGACACACTCATTTTGTTTATTATTTATTATTTGTCATTTTGATTTTATGATTTTTTGCAGTTATTTTTAAATTTTGATCTTTTTTTGTGTTTTGTGTTCTTGGAGGCGATGTTGACACAAGAAATATTTTGCTTTTTTTTACACACTTTTTTTCAGATTTGATTTGAATTTTGCTTTTGACTTTTGCTTGCTTTTCTTTTCTATTTTTTCTTTACCTTGAATCCGTTTGTAGTCACTGCAGCAGCAGCCTTGAGTCCGTTTTTTCTTGTGCGAATTTCCGTGTAAGCCGGCGATGAGAATTTCTTTTGGTTTTGCAAATCGTGTGCACTTGCAGCGTTGTGCATGTGTTTGTTGTTGTAACTTTGCGAATCGGCGCTTATATAGTTTTCACTTGATTGGTTATTGCTTATTGTGTTGTTGACACTTGAGCGGCAATTCTCGCCGCCCTGCTCGGTGTGCTCGAAGCACTTTGCTTGGTGATTTTCATTTGTGCCGTCAACACTACCGTCAAGACTACCCATTTTAACTCGCTACTCGATGAACACTGCTGCTGCTTAACAACTGGCATTATTGTGTTATTTTTTTCAAATTTTATCTTATTTAAATTTTCTTTATTTACCAAAAAGAGAAATTTTTATATCAGCTAATTTAGCATTTGAACGAGTGAGATGACAGCATATGCCTGCTTTTTAAAACTTCTACTATTCACCACTAGAGTTGACGGTATATCGTAGACTTAAACCAGATTGGAAATATACAAAGCACAAATATCAATTTTGACTACACATGCAAAAATATTGTCAAAAAAAAGAAAAGACATTTTAAACTTTATAAACAAACGTTTGGAAGACGAATTGGTTATGGAATGGTCAGTGTACAACCATCTAGCGATGGTGGAATGATTTAAAAGCTATATATCCGTAATCATGCATTCGTAAACAATGTAAGATTTTCATCCAATTGCGAATGGGACATTCAAAGCTTTTTCATGAACATTTTTTGAGTGGCGATCAGCCATCAAACTATCCATTCTGCAATTGCACACCATCATATTCTTAACGATTGCCTTTCTTTTAATTCTATTCGTAGTAATATCTTACCTACCAGGCTATTAAAAACAAATACTGTTGAAAATATACTTTTGATGTATGGTATAAATATATTAAAGCCTGTAACCTAATATATAAAATTTAATTAATAATATCCGAGCTCAAGGCCCTGGCAGCTAGCGCTCGTTTTTCTTATCTTAGTTATAAGATTTTATATTTTGTAATTAATTATAATAAATAAATAATATAAATTTATATAAATGTTATTTATATATAAAGGTTATATACTATGTTCAGGTAGCCAAAATTCCTTGATTTCATAAAAATTAAATTAAGTTAATTTATAAAGTGTTCATACTGCCCCAAATTAAGGAAATCATATGTTTTTTGTGTACAAATCGTATGTTAGGAATTACTTGCTCCAAACATCATTTTAAAAGTTAATTATTATAACTATAAAAGATGGCATTTAGTAGTTTTATTAGCTTTAATAGATTTCAGGTATGTAAATTATTATTTTTCATTCTATTTTAAATTAATAACAATTACAGTTTTTCTCTACATTCAAATTTAAACATTTACACTAAAATCAAAATATTTTCCCGGTCTCGTTAAAGTCAACCTTCATTGAAATTTTATTAAAAAAAATTTTACTTTTCGTTATCTCAACTTTATCTTTTGCTTAAAATTTATTTAACGCATAGTTGCATTGGAAATGTCCCTTAATTTCAGCCTTCCGCGTTTCAACGAAATTAAGGCAATTTTCTTTAATTTTGTTCTAAACTTAAAACTGCATTTTGTATGGAAAAAAACAATGTCATTTCGCTGAAACGGAGATGAAATTAAAGTGTGTCTGAACAGCGTATAAAGATAACTATTAAATTTAAAAAGTAAATACACCAATTGTTATTCTATCATAAACTAACTGATAACTTCGATATATTTGTCTCGCCTCTTCTACCAAAAACCGGTTTCAAGCGTCACGCTACTGGTAGTGAAGTAGGTGCAAATAAATTTTTTAACAAATTTTTCAAAACTAATATTATAGCAATTTAGCACAAGTTTAGCGTGCTAAATCAAGATCGGAGAGAACTTAATAATAATTTTCGCAAACAAAAAAAATTAATACATTATTTTATATGTATATTATTTATGTAAATATAAATAAATAAATATAATATAAATAAAATTAATATGTTCATTTTATATATACTTTATTTATATAAATATAATATATTAAACAATTTTGAATCATGTTTTGGGTATGTTGTCCTAAATAATCAATAAGTTTTAATAAACTATAGATATATAAAATACACAAAATTTAGTTAAATACGCAAAATAAAAGTGAATTGCAATTTAATGATATATATCATTAAATTGTGTCAGCTGTTTATTTGTTTACAGAATTCGATAATATTTTAAATTATTACGGACTTTGTTGACAGCACCACAACTATTTGTTTATTCAAGACAGCAACCAATGTTAATATATCGTAAAAAATATGAATTTTTGCATTAATATAAATATTTCATAATATTGCAATTTGCGTAAAAGTTAATATTATTAATGCTTAATTAATGTACATTAAGATTTTTATTGAAATAATATAAACTTTTTATATAATTAAAATCATTGATATTGTTTCCATACACTTTCTAATAAAATTCAACAGATTATATTGAGGACTGACAGACGGATTATATGAATCTATGCAAAATAGTTGGTTGTGATATCGTATGATACATATGGGTTTGCATGTTCTGTGCATGTATCAGGGAATTTTGCTCTAGCACACTTACGATATATGTTTACAGTATAAAACAGTTAATAATGTGGTTTAATAGGATTCTATCTTATTAGTCGACCTAAAATAGAGTGCATAAACCTATTATATGGTGGAGGCAACCTTAATAGATTTAGAAGACATAAGTGAAACAAAGTAAGTCTTAAAATTAATGTTTGATATTGAAGAAATTGCTGCCCTCACTATTTATGTGTAAAAAAAAGAAAACCAATTTTGTCATTATATATATTTATATATATATATATTATTGAATTATTTATTCTCAATTTTGCTTCATACTGATTGCAAACTTTTGTCTACAGTTTGATTTTACGTTTATAAGAATTCTAATCTTAATTGACTACAAACTGATCCAATTAATTTTGACGTCCTCACTTGAGGATAAGATTTTGTTATAAGAAAATATTCTAAAGAATCAAATAAGCTATAATTCAAAGGAGTCTATTTAGGAGGAAATTATCTGTTTGGCAATAGAACTGATTCAAATTGCAAGACGTAATCGTGGTAAGTTATTGAACATATATCATGACTCTAATTGTACATTTTCTTAGCACATAATAAGTTCTTTTAATTAATTTAGTTTTTGACCGGATATTATATATCCAACCTATTAAATTATCCTGATATTATATATCCAACTCATTTCCTTATTAATCTACTGAATTATATGATATGCAAGTCTCCTCAATTGCTGACTAAATATCGTTTTTATCTGAACGATATTGTCCAAGTCTCTTCTGTAATCCCGCTCTGCGTGGTCAATTGTGGTTGCAACAATCCCTTGCACAAAGTTTACCCTTAATAATTATTACTAAACAAATTAGTAATTATCACTCGTTTCTATTTTTGGCTTATTTCTGTACTCCTATGTCTGTATTTTCCCTAATCACTGAAATGGGGTTTCAGTTTTTGACTTTTACCTTTAAAAAAAGTACTTAATCATCTTATGAAAAATATATTACTCTAATGACATCTAGTTTATCAAAGATATTTACATAAAATCAATACTAGAAAATAAAAATCATTAGTATTAAGAACTGAAAAATATTTTTGTTTAATTTTAAAATAATTGTTTTTATTAAGAACCATTCGTAACGTCTATTAAATCTTTATAAGAACCCTATAGTTTTCACATAGTATGACCAAAGTACATAACATTATGATATATATATTGAATTAAATGATATTCGTTATATAGTTGATTAAAATAAATTAAATTAATATGAAGAAAAGAAATACAAACTTTATACGGCGTTTACATTGGCCGAAAATGGCTCATTTTGGTCAAAAATCGAAAATGAGTATCGAATGGCTCATTCTTGCATATAAAATTTCAAGCACAAAATGAGCAATTTTCTCACATTCTGTATGAATGACGTTCGAATGCATTCCACATATGTTCCAAATGCAAAGGAATCTATTGAACATACCCTAAATGAAAGCTCTTCATGGCATTTTGACAGTTTGTAAAAGCTGTTTTGACATATTTACAAAAAAGATAAACAAATGTTTAGTAGTTTTATTTCAGTTTGAATTGTTACCATGAGAACGAATGAAATACAACGAATGTAAACACTTTCAAATGAGTCATTCAAAATGAGCCATTTTCGGCCAATGTAAACGCCGTATAATTCTCATATACATATTTACAATAATACAAGGTTTTGTATAAAAACCACTTAAAATCGATTTCAAAATATATTTAATTTAAAATTAATTATAGATAGATAGATTTGATGTGTTTTTAAAGCGGTAAATACTAATGAAATTTTTAATTTTGCTAACAATCGATTCCACTGTAAGCAGCTGTTTTTGCTGCATATTTCCAAACTCATAAAAATAAAAGCCGCCAGTGGGGTTTATATTCAAGTTAGAATTTTACATGTTAAAACCAAAAATTTGTTGCTAATGTATTTTAAGAATTTCTAATAATAATTTTTTCAACTAGTCATACTGATCATCATATTTATGTAGAAAGAAATTATATGTTGATTTCTTCAGAAAAATTAAGTCATAAATATGAGTCAAAATATGTACACAGAGTAAAAATTGCAAAAACAACCCTTGCAAAAATATTTCTTGTGTAAACAGAGTTGCCAAGTCTCTAATAATAAAAAGAAAATAGTGTAGTGATAAAAATTTTGCCTTATAAAATTTCTGTATTATTTTCGTTTGAATTAATTTTGATACGATTAAAATTGTATATATATGTGATTTTAAAATATGATATTCTAATATAAAAATGTTTAAAAATGTTTGTAAAAAATAAAATAAAATTATGAAGAGTCTGTACAAGCTTCATCAGTAAATATTGCGGGTCCAGGTTATGTCATTGCATGCGCCGCCCGGTTTAGTTCAAAAGCAGATATAAAACCAAATTAATCGAACTTTTCAAATGACAAAATTTGAATCATATTCATTTTGTGTTATCTTTAAAATTTTTAATTGGTAATTCTGAATTTAATCTGAATTTACTGTAGTTGCATTAGTAGACATTTATATTTTTTATTAATATATATTGAATTAAATTACATATTATTTGTCAAATCACGAAACAGCTGTTTATTTCAGGATAATCTTGCTACTCTGGCAAAATATCTAGAGTGTTATAAATTAATCTTGAGTGTTAAGAAAAGTATTAAACAAACCTTTAAGTAAATAACTGAACGTTAATATTAAATATACTTAAAAATTTATAAATTAATAATTATTTAGTTTAACATATTCATGAGATTTTGATATATAATAGAGATAAAAATATATATAATAATTTATTTGTGAGTTAACACTAAAAGCAATTTTAAAGTAAACTATGATTAAGGAACTGGACTGCTGAATCCTTCACTTTAGAGATAAATATATGTACATATATCATCTGAACTTCATGTTGAAAGGCACAATTTAATTGCACAATAGTTCAAAATTTATCAGAAGTTCTCTTTTTGTGTATCTACGCACCGGTATTGTTTTTGCATAGCAAAATTAATTGCGTCATATAACACAAGAATGAGATAACGTGAAGGAAATTGTGAAATTTTATGTGCACACAAAAAGGTCTGCTCCACGAGCTACTCGTAGTAACTTCGAGTAACTCTGTGCGTACACAAGTGCGTAATCTGAACTGTAACCTGGCATTTTACTTGTGTTACGCTCTGAGTTTGCTCTTTACTTGTGTTTTACTTGAGTTTTACTACGAGTAGCTGGTGGAGCAGACGTAATATCAGATATATATATATATATATATATCGTATATATAATTGCTCCAATAAATATTTCAATAATAATATAAGTTCAACTTAAAATAGTAGTAATGGTATTACTTTGGTTTATATACATTAATTTAAGTTCATTTTTTAGTATTTGTATTAATAACGTAGAGTTTGGCTTTATTTATAATATATTATTTTATTGTCTTCCAAATATTAATTTATATATATGTTTCTTCAATATATATTGCTTGTATATATACTGTTAATAATGCAGTGTAAAATTCTGTAATTTTAATCTATTTAATCATATATTGCTATATAAGTGATATGAGTGTTTAATGGGATGTGGAATAAAATTTCATTTTTCATATTCGAAATTTTTGTTTAATCGAGTTATTCTATGGCTTCACATGCATACACACAAACACAAAGAAGATTTTAAGTTTTTATTTGCAGTTTGTGCTTTGCATCGAGACGACGTTATCGGGGCGACCGCGCTGCTATATTGTTTTGAAAATAGTTTGCTGGAGTAAAATAAAAAATTACTTAAAATTGTAAACAAATAGATTTTGTGCAATTAAAAAGCTAATTTGTGATAAAAGCCTAAAATTACTGTGGAACGTTGAAGTCTGACTTTTTATAAAAAACACAATTTTCTTGTTTAAAGAAAATTTACGAGAAGGACAAAAAAAAGGACAAAATTATTTTAATATAGTATACAGTGAGTGTGAGCAGAACAAGGTGTGTAAAACAAGTGTCAAATAGTTTTAAAAATCCAGTTGGAAATATTTTTTTGGCAAGAAAATATCGTACGGGAAAGATACCCTAAAAACTGTTGGAAACACAAAATTCAAACGTTCCTTTTTAAATTTCATATCCTTGATAGTTGCACAAAAAACAAAAAAAAATGGATTTTAATTTTGCTGATTTAAAAAAGGAGGCTGCCGCTACTGGTGAGGATATTTTCACTCATGTTACTGATGTTGGTAAAAAGGCGGCCACCTCCGTAGTGAGCGCAGCTCAAAATCTGATTGATGATGTCTCAACCGAACCGCATGATAATAACCTCCATTCGGCTGCAATGAAGGACTTTGATTTCGAGCATGTTGATCCGCAAACGTTTGTACAGCGTATGTCGGCTGGTGCAAAGGAAGCACAAGAAGAATTGGATGCCAAGTTCGCACAAAAAACACAAGATTTGGATTTTCTTCAGGACACTCACGATATTGGTGCACAAATTCAACAGGACGGCCGTCAAGGCATGGCTGCTATGACTCATGATTTCATGAATGCTGAACGTAATTTTTTCGATACCCATGTTTTAAAGGGAGATGTACTAAAACCAGCTCCAGTAGCACCTGTATCAGCACCGGCACCAGCACCAGCACCAGCACCAGCTGTTAACAAATATGTTGTTCCCGAAGATGATTTGTTTAATATCGGTAACGTTCCAACAGCACCACTTGCTCCAATGACTAATTATTATGACGAACCAATTATTGCATCTGTCAATAAATCAGCAGATATAGCACAAACCAACAAAGATTCAGATACTGATTCTCCATCAATATCTTATAATCCGTCTCCAGCTAAAAAACATCCAGTCGCCGATGCACTTAAGGAACAAGAAAACGAAAAATTCATTTCATCTGAGGATTTGCTTAGTGATTTTAAAGAAGAACGCAATCCTACTCCAGATTTTCATGCTGCTCCAACTGTTGGAGTTCCGACATTTGCAAGCTCTGGCATAAATGATTTTACCAATAAAGTTTCGTCCTTCGGTATTGTGCCTACAACTGATCTTGATGAGGACAATGACGTGGAAATTATTGCAAAGGGCACGTACAAAGCTGAAGATGATTCATCGAAATTTGATGCAGGCAAGCAAGTTTTCGATACTAAATCCACCTTCATACCAGAAACGAAGCCAAAAATTGAAACAATTACCGCTCCAGCTCCAGTTCCAGCTCCAACTCCAATCACTGTTAAAGCAGAGTCATCCAGTGTACCAATTAAACCGCAACCAACTGAAGCTACAGCCAAGAAGGTGCCAACTACTTTTGAACAGGATACTAAGGGACTACAGCCAAAAATCATATCAGTTGAAGAGATTTTCTACAAGTATGGACTCGGTAAGTCAGAAATCACTTTTTTTTTTGTTTTTTTGTTTTTTTTTTGTTTTGTTTTGAGAGCATTTAAACGTGTTTGTGATGAAATTCAGTTCTTACAAAAAATCTTAATCGAATTTTAAAAATATTTAAAAAATATCAAGTGCAATATGTAATATAAAAATAGAATAATGTGATTTAGTATATTCCATGTGATACATAATATTTTATATATTGTATATAATATTTTATGTATTATATATAATATTTTATATATTATAATATAATATATTATATATATAATATAATATATATATATATATTATATTCATATAAATTTTATATAATATTTTGTATATATATATTATATATATATTAAATATAATATATTATATATAATATTTTATATATATTAAATATATTTTTTATGTATTTTATGTATATTTATTATATATAATATTTTATATATTACATGCAATGATTTATGTGTTATAAAAATAATACAATATAATATATAATGAAGTCGTGTGCTTTCATATATATATATGTATCGTAGTTCTGCTCCTAGTATTGAAAATAAACCACTGATTTTAGAGTATATAAACTACCTAGTGTAGATTATTATATATACATTTTTGTGTCCAGTCCATTTGCACTCACAATCTAAATAAAATTGCAATTAAATTATTAGACATTTGAAAATAAGGAAAATAGTAATTGAATACAAGTCAAATCTGTATACGTAGTGGGACATTCAAGTAGATAGTCATTTAGAATGATGTGCCTATAACGTTCACTTGCTGATAAAAATTGTATATCTAATGATGCGACCGCATATCAATCTTTGATATGAACATTGCTTTACGTGCTGCAATTTAAATGCAAAACTATCAGTAATGTCCAAGGGTCTACAAATATTAAATGTAGTTTGGAAATATAAGATATAACCACTTTTTCAGCGTCATAATTGCGAACAAAGTTAAGGCTTTGCTATCTAACAGTTTATATTGTTTAAGTAAATATAAGAAGTGGTTCCCAACTGGACTGAATCAAATCAAAGTCTCGAGACCAATTGTCAGTATTTACGATCAATTGTTTTTAGTCGTTCTCGTTGCGGATTACAACAACAATATGATTAAAATAATATTATAGAATAGCTATAGTTGCGATGGTATATTATTAAATGAAATCAACAAAAACAAAAAAAAAAAAAACTATCATATGTATTTACAAATTAACGTTCAGTGAGAAGGGTCCGATAAGTCTGGTACACGATATATATCACGTGTATATAATAATGAAGTATGAAGTACATATATAGTAAAGCAAATAGGTGATTAGTTTTCCTATAAACAACTAAGTATAAGTCCTATATAGCTAGTAGCTTATAAATGTTGTTAGAACAGAGCAGAACAGAGATATTATTGCCTTGCTTTATTGTTTATAAACTTTAACAGTTTGTGATAGATATATCGCACCATATACCTGTATATTTATATATAGTTATAACTATTCAATAATGTTGTCTTCGATGGTTCATATATAATTTTCTAGTGTTATTGTTGTTGTTATAGCACGAAGAAATCTATATTGCAAGAATCATGAAAGGAATTACAAAATAAATTGAGATGTTGCTTGGGTAGGAAAAAACTCAGAAGCAGTGGGGTTGTTTAGAATAATCAAGATAGATAAGGGGTGGAATTGGGTCAATATCATTCAACGCAATACTCGATATTAATAGCACCGTTTATTAAATTTTAAATTGGTTGTATAAAAACTTGTACGGTTAAATGCTCTCTAAAAATTTATGTCATTTTGATTCATTAATGTGTTGTTTTTGTCTGTGTTTTTGTTTATGTTAAAATTATGCACATTCATAGTATCACTAATTTATATTAGTGATTTATACTATTCGCATTTCTGATATTGTCATATTATAATCAACTTTTATATTAATCAAGGATTTAGCTTGAAGCATGTGTTTTTGCACCAATATTCTTAAGCTATTATTAATTATGAATTGTTTTTAAAATTTGGTCATATCAGTTTCTGCTTTGATTTTCTTATTAATTTATTTGTAGCTGTAAAAACTGACTTTTAACTGATTTCCTTTGGAAATCTATGAAGTCTCTTCAATACTCACTACATCTTGAGAATATTGCAATTAAATTAAATTTAGATTGACACGTTAGTATATTATTGATTAGTATATTTAGATTGATTAGTAAAAATACAAATGTCATTTTACTGGTCAAATTCTTATCAGATGTGTTTGAAGACCGGAAGACTCTACTTTTTTGAAAGTCTGTCTGAAATTCTGGTTGTTTAATAAGAATAGCTAATCCCACTAGTTTATAAATAAATGGTGTCAAGACGTTCATCGTTATGCTTTTAAAGTGTTTGACACTTTTTTTGTCTGTGAAAATAGGTAACTTGATCACTTTTCATCAGGAGATAGATACGTGTTAAACAGTTAGTTGTCTCGCATATATATGTCTATCTCCAATGTGTACCGTCATTGCTGCTATATTCGTAACGTCGCCCATTGGTTTTATATTCAAATGGATATAACCTTTTAGTTTATGACATGAGCTCATTAAGGTGGCAAGTATTATTCTCCTACACTAAGATTAGGTTCAGTATTCTTCCCTATTCCTCTTATTTTTGCTTTACATCACAACGCTCATGGAACGACCCACTGCGATATTTTTTTATTTTTTGATAATATCTATAAATTATAGTATTGTAATATATTATACTGCAATATTATAGGTTAGTTTAAATACTAGTATTATGTCTTAGATATATTGTACTACTATATCTATTAACTAGTATATTGTATAAGTTTTTATGCAAATCCATCTTAAAGCGGAGAGATACTATTGAAAGCTTTTCAAATTGTTTTTCGTTATTGTTGTTATCTGTTTATAGTTTATAGTTCTATAGTGTTCTTCAAAAAAAAAATTTGTTCTGACCAAAACGAATTCCTCCCTATATCAAAGTTTTGAACCTCTCTATAGCGAATTCCTCTCTAAAACGAAGTTTTTGGCAGGTACCAACGATTTTGTTATAGAAAGGTTTGACTGTATATGTGGTACATTCATTGTATGATTCTATTGTATTGACATTGAAACCTAAAATAGCGAACGAGTGTCAGAAGTGAAATCTTTTTAAATATTTAAGAAATAACAGAAAAATATCCACTTATTTTAATTTTCTCAAATCTGAAGAAAGAGTTGAAAGGAAGCTGCGTAAAGTGATTTCATATTACATAAAACAGGGGATATATGCCATACAAGTCATTTGGAAATGTTCCAGATGGACACAGATGAAGCTTTTTAATTTCTTTTGTGACGAGTTGGATGGGTAAGGGGCTGAATATTATGTGAACTTATTTTAGAGTAACGTGGTTGGTTTGGAGTAAAGAGAGAGTGAGGTTGATATTAAAATTTTTTAAAGCGGAAAAAATAATGTAAATAATATTTTTTTTTGTTTCCCTTGAGTTATAATTTTAAGTAATGGTGCCCGGAGTGAATCAGATTTACTCATTACCCGTGATAGCTGCATGACCAGCGATCCCATAAGTTAATTGTTTTTACTCGTTTTGTTTTTAGTTGCATAGACTGAATCCACTTACGGTACACATTTATATTTTTATAATTAAATTTAATTATTTCAATTTTAATTATTTTTTTTAATTTTAATTTTTTTTTAATTATTAATTTTTTTAATTTAATTTTTTTTTTGATTTTAATTTTAATTTTTTTTGTTTTGATTTTAATTTTTTTTTTTTTAATTTTATTTGTTTTAGTTTTTCTCAAAATTATTTATTAATTTTTGCAACAATTTTTAGCTGTAGCATGCGAAATACTTTAGAAACTCTTCGTTCCTCTCTCAATACTTTTCAAAAAAAAAAATATTTTTAAACAAAAATGAGTTTTCGTTACTTTTTAATATAAACATTTTTATTATACACATTTTTAATTGTTTATATATGAATTTCTCAATATTTAAACAAACGAGCGTACTTTGTCGTTCTGCATTATTCATTGTGAAATTATTTGAGTCATGATGTCATCAGGTACTGAACACTTTGTACGCCTTATAGCATTTTTAATATTAGATATTCAAATAAAAATTACTTTCAAATAATTCAATATAAATAAGAAATATTTGTTAGAAACAATAAGTGAGAATATTTGCTTTAATTGAATAAAAGTTCATAATATTTTGCAATCTAAGATTTATATTTACTCCAGTTCGGATGAATAATTTGTTTGTAGTTCCAAGTTTTTCGTAAGGCGAAAATGAAGTTCCAAATGAAAAATCCAATGAAGGGAAATATTAGACTTAAAGGAAAAATTAAATAATATTTCAAAACATATATTATAACGGTGTCCATACTGCATTGTCCGCCCACACATCCAACCAACTTATCGCTCTGTTTAATTCTCTAATTCACTTGTAAAGGTGAAAAATTAGTTATTATTGATGGTAAATGTTGTACCACAGAATAATTTGTTTGCTGCTCGCTTACGTTGCTTGGATGCCTCGTCGTTAGTCAACGAGCCACCAAACCACTAAGCCATCAAGCCGCCAAGTAAATGACTTTGACTTTCAAAATCCGCTTTTTTCACGCCCGTTTTTATATTAGTTTGTGCCGGCATTGCCGTTGCTCCGCTCCACTGCCAGTGTTTCATACTCAATTTGCCATAAATGCTGCGCAATCGAATGACTCACGTTTTTTGCTTCCATGAATCTTTGCTTTTTTTTAATATTTTCCTAAAGAGTTATCAATATTTTAAATGAAATACATGATTTTGAATGATTAAAAAGAAATTTCAGATAATTTTCTTTTAAACGAAGCGATGCATTCATTTCCAAGTTTATTTTTATTATTTATTATTTTTAGATTAAAAATAAAGCGATTATTTGACAGTCGAAGCTAGCAATGATTCAACATTAGATTCTTCATATACATCATTAAACACTATAAACACTATTTATTCTAATATCATAATATGGATCTAGAAATAATATCCACATCCGGTTATATATTTAAAATCACTTATGCTGTTAACATTGGTGATTATACTTTTTAAATAATGACCGAATGCTCTTTATTTTATAAACCAATAAAAAAAATAGATAGGTCACTAAATATGCTTAATTATATATATCCAAACATAGTCATAATTTAGATTAAAATTTAGTCTCTTTTAAAATATATATATATGTATTAAATTATTATTAAAGAGTAGACGTGAAAATTGCTCAACAGCTGGTACTGCGGCCAGAAGAGTCCTATTGTACCAGTTTCACTATTGATTAAACAAAGCCCCTTAAAGCTTTGTGAATAAAGTCTAGAACTAAATCTACAGAAGAGTTCTTAATCTGCTCTGGTGACAGAAATTCTTTATATATGTATATATATATACCAATTTGCACCGAACGTTTACATCTGTAAAACATTTGATCACCCACATTGCGGTTTACCCAGCGTTGGATTGTTAACGCTTTGGTATTGCAAATGCTTTGGTTTTTATTTTTAAAATTTATAATTATTTATCTATTCATAAATTTCAATATTTATTATTCTGCTAAAAGTTGCTTTACAAACTTTAATATTATGTACTATTTATTTAGCAAAGTAATACTTTCATTGATTTCGGTCATCGTTCATATCTAGAACAATTTTTTCAAACCTTTAACTATTATATGTATAATAGTTATAAATACATATGTCTGCATATTCATTCAACAAATATTACCTTTTAAATTAAGACACAACGAAAAAGTATTAAAATAGTAGTAAAAGTAAGAAATTAACTATTGTGATATGACTCTCTGTAAAACAGGCCTTTTAATAAAGATCAAAAATAACGTGAAACTATCGTGACCATTCGTCATATGACTGTCTCTATATTATGGCTATAATTGACGCCAAAACATTTTGAACTATAGCCCTATTAGGCACAGATTATCTATAAGTTCAGTGCAAGTCCTTTGCCGTAGAATGTTCCGCGCTCTAATCATCCAATAATCATCCTAATCTCTAATCATTCTGTCATCGTTTGAGGGAACTGCTCAACTTTTTAACATAATTGTGGGAGATTTGAGTGTCTATAAGAAACATTTTACAGCGAAAAAAAACTGTTCCCCGGAGGTCAATATTAGTGGTAGACTCTCCGTAGACTCTGGTTGAGTAAATCTCTCTTGATTTACGCAAGCAGAGTAGAGGTAACAAACCTCCTTCAGATATAAAACTGTTGGAGATTTGAGCGTCTATAAGAAACATTTTACATTTCTAAAACGTTTTTTGTATATTTATCTAACGTTAAAATAGTTTTTATATATTTTAACTTCTTTCTATTGCCTATTAATTAAATATTTAAGATGCTAACAGATGTTGCTTTCTTACATCTTGCTTTTATTTTAGATACATTAATTAAGAACTGAATATTGAATGATGTAATGAATCATTATCTTGTATACATATCTATAATCCATATCTATATCTATAATCTATGGGAGAAATATCCAAATGTTATTGTGGTCGAAGCCCGTCGAGATCTGTTGGTAGAGTCTTTGTGGGGAGTTATAAACGTCGCCAGTTCTCTTTGGTTAATTTTGAACGGTACTTGATCGTCGAAATTGACGAGTGACTTCGGGACGTAGATACGACCGATCTTAGACGATCACCAGATCGTCATAGTTAACGACTACTTTTAGGATGCAGATTCAATGGCTCCTGGAACGGGTTCCAAATAATTTTTAATTGTTTTTTCTTGCACAATTGTTTAACCATTATGTGTACTAGTACTAGTTCTTTGCTTTAAGTTTATTTCTAAGGGTAGTGTATTATATTATTGTCAACATTAGTGCTTAATAAGGTAGATAGGTTCAGATTTCGTTCACTAAATTTCGAAATAATATTATGAAGAGTTTTGACTTCATTTCGTTAATCACGGTTAAGTGCTACTCAGCACTGTTCTTGAAGTTAAACCGTTCGTTAAAATGAATGGTCCTAGAAACAGTAAGAGTTGTTGTCTTCTACATTTTGTATTCACATTTTTGAGTTAAAAAAAAATACATATATATGGAAATGAAATTAGAATTATTAAAAAAAAAAAATATGAAATAAAATTCTGTTTTTTTAATTTAGTTTTTATTGCTTATCGATTTTAAGTATTACATTGGTTTTACAGATAAATTGCGTTTTATCTTTTGCTGGACCAAATAGACCGCACTCTGATAGCCCTCAAATAAGCTGCTGTATTTATAACTATTAATAAGCTGTGCGCTTGTCGTCCATACACAATAGATCTTTCAAACGTATTATGGATTTATCTATGACGTTTTTTATTGTGTTTTTGATGTAAATTTTCTATAAATTGTACAGTTGCTTGTAATATATGTTCCCTTTTCGATGCTATATACTTTGCACACTGCTCCGATGATGATTTTTCATATTAAATTTCACTTTATGGTGACGGCTGTTTCCCCGATTTTAGTGTACACGTTTTACAGTGCATGAGCGGGTTATTAGCGACTTATCAACAGAACAGTAAAATTTTATGAACGTTAAGATTAGTTTTGTTAATTTAATAAAATTTGCATTTGCTATGCAAGTCATGTTTGTATCTCCAACAAGCTTAACCGCGTACTAAATTCTGTTTAAATTCTGTAGTTAAGAATTTTAGTGAACGGCATAAGAAAGTTGCTTAATATTATTTCGTATCGTAAAACAATATTTTGTCGGAAATCGTAGCAGTTTGCAATATACATTTTCTTAAACTAAGTCTAAACTATATCGTATCACACATTGGCATCACACATCACATTGATCTATTCCAATGGCTTGATATAAGTTTTAACTGTATTTTTAAGATCTTATGTTTAGGAACAAAATATTATTATTAAATATTTTTTTTATAATTATGGTATACATAGTGCTTCCCTTTCACATCGAAATGTGAAAAAAAATATATATTTTTCATATCTATTGAGATATGTGCTACTACAGAGCCGTCTCTAAAATCGTAAAAGCGAGTACTTTTAGATTACTATTTTAAATTACATTATTTTCAATTAAAAACCTACTTAATCGTATTTCAAATGTTTTTCTAAATAACTTAAGATTTGTAGTTAGTTTTCTACTTCAAGATTTTATAGGTCTTCTTTAACATCCATTAAAACTACATAAAAGTATTGTTTTTTTTTCTGATGCTTGTACTTATACTTAAGACTAAGCAATATTTCTGACTAAATAATGCTTGGACAAAGCGACCAGCAGCGTTATAACTTTTTGATCTGTTAAATTTTATTGCTTTTAAATGAACTGAAGACTACTTATTTACTGGATTGACATCTATTAAGCCAAAACGGGTCCTCGAAAAATACAGCAATTATTATTTAATATTCAAAATTATTTTTATTTCAGAAAGTGTCCAAAAAATAACTTTTTAATAGTATTTTTGATTAAGATCTATTTATTATAATATGTATATAATTATATATATATATGTATATATATATAGCAATTCCATTATGAGTAAGTTAATATGATTTATTATGTTAAATATATGTGTATATACACTACGATACATATATTTATATATATATGATATATATTAAATCTTTTTAATTTTTCTGCTGTTGTTCTTATATTGTGATCTGGACGAAGATCTCATTAGAACATTCCTTTGTTATTATAAGAAGAACTTTTAACAGAAAAAGCTGAACGTTCGCAATATCCGATTTTTATTTTTTATTTATTTAATGTATTGGATTTATTGGATTCTTAGATGTGTCACACATATTAATCTATTTTTTTTTTTTTATTAATTATAACTTCTTTCATTTTTTATTTGAATAATACTCCCTATATTATTTGCATTATTCTAAGACATTAAAGAATATTTATGAATATATAAAATTTTGCTTTGGGAGAAAATCAGTCAGTGCTGCTACACCTACCTAACTATACGTATTACCTCACACTCTATTAGTACCTCACATTTTTATATTGAACTTGTATTTTATTATGAGTACTTTTACTTCTTGTATATACAACAAATAGAAAATTTTTCTGTTTAACATTAAATAAATGCCGTATATGAAAGGTCAGAGTTCGAAAGTAAGTGTTCTACTTGTGAGCTATTAAGAAACTTATATACGCTATTTGGTATTCCTTTACGAGATAATAATAAATTTTTTAAACGATATTTATTATAATTTAGATTTTCTAAACATTTTTTTGATATTTAATAATATATTTATTTATAATTCGAAAATTAAACGCTTCCAAAACGAGATGTTGAGTGTACGCCTAGATCAATATTCTACGTCAAGTTGTAGACATTATACTACTATTTAAGGATATGACTAATTGAAAATTGGTGAGTCGGCACTGCTTTAAATTCTGTAGAGATTGTATTATGATCTATTAATTACTGTATACTGAACAATGTATGAATAGGTTTCTGTAAAATATTTTTAAAGTTTCTATATGTGGTTTCTATATGTGTTATATTCTAGTCATTCTTCTTATGTATAGGGGTGTTGTGTTGAATGGATTGACTGGCTTTTAAAGTAATTCATTTAAAACTACATATATATATATATATACCCTCTTCCACAAAGAAGTGATTAAGAATGTGTTTTTTTTTGTAATGCTTTGAAGGAAATGGTAGACCCTATAGACCCCATAAAGAATAAAATTGTGTAAGTCTACTTTTTTTCTATATCTTTAATAATTGTTTTAATTGCTTCTTTTTTTTTATTACTTTTATTTTTTCTTTGTTTCTTTATAAATTCAATAGGTTCTCCTCAAGTGTTTACTTCTTATAATTCTTCTAGATTATATTTTGGAGAGTTTAGATTTGGACGTTTATTTTTATTACAATCCTTACTTCTCGAGGTTGTTTTAACTTCAATATTGTGATTTTAAGTTGTGTTCTTATATGGACATGTCCTTTTACAGTGGTGCCCTTTACGGTTGTGGTGACCGGTGCTGGGTCATCAAAGTTAATTAGGGGTTTATCATTACGGTAAATTTATGTATCTATTCACTAAATATTTGATTTCTATGTGGTAACCGTTTGATTTTTAAATATCTTTTTAGTGATATTTATCACTATTTTTACTTTAACTTATTTTGGCAACATTATCGCGAAATAAGTCAGATATTTTTTGCCAAAAATTACGAATTTTTTTTTCTTCTTAATAACTCAGATAACTCAGAATGACCTGGTGGCGAGTAACATCTATTTATGTTTCTCTTGTTATTTGGCTTTGATAGTAATACAACCTCGTTGCTCTAGAGATGTTTATATTCGAAGTTAACTAAATAAAATCTATTGAAGTAACAGTGGTTGTTTTTTATCTTCACGTTTATAAAAAAAAATAGTTTTAGATAAATTAATAAATAAAAATATGACAAAAATGATTTTTTTTTTGCAAAATCTCTCTCATAGGTTAATAAAAAATGATAGGCCATTAAAAAAAAGCGGGATTATTTCAACTCATTGTCATTTTCATCTAATACTTTATATGTCATTCTACTATTCTTTTTAAAGTTTGTTAGTTTTTTCTTTAATTTCTGTTTATTGCATTCACTTTTATAACTGTTTTTTATTTTTTTATTTACAACCGAGAAAAGAATCACGTTTTTATCGTTTTTTTTTTTTAGTAAGAATTTATTTTTTCTACTTGCTACTTCAATAATTTTATATAAAAATAAGTGCAGTTAGATAATATATATATATATATATATATATATATAAATATATTTTTTAAATCTGTTTAAATCTGTTCACATATATTTATTTATATAAATATATAATTTTAAAATGTTAAAATAATTTTTGTCGTTAGATCAAAATTTCTGTGAAAATATATAAAAATGTGCATAAATAATTGGAACGCAATTATTAAATATAATATAAAATATTTAAAGATTAATTAATTAATTGAATATTTAATTAAATATCAGCAATATTTAATTATTCTAATTTTTGCCTTTTAAAAGGCAATATTATAAATGTGCCTTTTAAAAATTACACAATTACACAAATTGCATTATAAAACATGTTGAAATCTAGTTACCTGAATCCTCTAATTGTTGGGTTATTAGTATTTTAAAGTAATTGCTTGCTGGAGGGTTATTATTGAATATAATCAATATATCGAAAATAATATAAACCAATCCACATACTTCAATTATGCAATTTATTGGTGTTAGTTTCTAAGTTCGACGACGAAGACGTTCTCATATGTGAGGAAAGTGCAATATTAAAATCTTATTTTTTGTTTATAAATAATAGTTACATACATATAGTTATAGATTAAGATTTGTCTAGCAAAAACTTAGTTTCAAATACAAAAGAGAGAATGCGGCACAAAAGATAATTAACCTAGTGTGAAAAGTTCAATATGTTAACTTTCGATGTTGTGATAATAAAAATTTTATCATAAACTTTAAATTGCATTCTATATGTTAACTTCTTTCTGCAAAATAACAACAGGTTGAAGAAGTTTACGACCTTACTTAATGAAGTCTTAGTGGGTTACTTTTCAAGTTAGAATAGATAAAGTTTATTTTTCTTTCAAGTTAATTAAAACAAAAACATAAAAAATTATAAATAATTACTATATTTAAATTGCTTTCATGTAGTAATGGAGAAAAAGAATATAATTTTATTAGTAAAAGTTTAATGTTCTTTAAAAAAAGTTTACCATTTTCGATTTGTTCCATTAGAACAAAATTTAGAATTTCTTTAAAAAACTTATGCAGGCAGGTCTTTTTGATATAATGTTTTAGTGGAGAATAAGTTGAGAAGCCAAAAAATATCTATACTTAACTCTTGATAATGTGTCTTGATCTAGAGTGTCTTATAAACTGTCTAGTGAAGTGGTGTTCTCCAGGTAGACCGCGAGATGGTTAAAAATGGACTGTGAATCAAATTTATTTGAAGACACATAATGAAAGTAGAAGAGCATTTTGCACAGATATCTATGCTGTTTTATCTCTTCTATATAATAATAAATTCAGAACAATAGAAAAAATTAAATACTTTCATTAAACAAATCATAAAGCCATATCTTTTGTAAGGATGTGTGATAAGACTGCCAAATCTACATTCTTTTATATTCAAATATTCTAAAATAAACCATTAAAGAAACTCCTTAAAGCAACAAATAAATAATAAAAAAAAAAAAAAGAATCAGAGATAAAGCAATAGGACTGCTTGAAAAGTAGTTGAGAACCAAAACTCCATATTTATTGAAAAAAAAATCTAAAGAGGCATTGTTAACGAATTTATCAATAACGAAACATAATATAATATTACAGTATACTATCATATTAAAATTTATACATCATAATTGAGATTTTTATAGAAAACCTTAAGATAGTAAAGTGGTAAAGATAGCAGCAATAGCAGTAAATAGGTTCTTTAGGATATCAATTCCAAATAATTATTCAATATTAAATATCAAAACAGTGTATCATAACATATATTTTATTATTGGCTTCTATTTGAGATATTAATTTCTTTGAGGTGTTATCGTAAACTTTGTAATAAATTTAATATATAGTTCTGCTATTTGCTATTTTTAGATTTTATCTTCTCTTTGAGTATTTCTATTAATTATTTTTAATTAAATTTCAATTGATTCATGCAATCCGTAGTTAATTTTTTTTTTTTTTGAGCATACTTAAGATCTCTCCAAATACAAATGCCACTCTTTCATATCTTAACTGTGGGTGTTTCCTGCATATTCCAAAAATTTAACATATTTGCTTGCACCAGCTGCTTTATGCAGTAGGAAATAGTTCTGTAACGCAACAGTGTCTTGGTATGCCAATTTCCAGTTCTATTAGGGGATTATTATTATGCCGACAATAGAAAGCATGCAGTGCGCATGCAATGCGCATGCTTCTACTATAAATCAAATTCCACCCTTAATTGCATATTATATTCACCTCACCACTGTGGTCAGTTTCGATAATAACAAAACAAAAAGTCTACACACACTGAAAACAGAAATCAATAATATCAAATTGTTTGTAGACTTTTTAAATGAGTTTCTTCGGCAGAAGTTTTGGGTACAAGTTCAATACCTCAAGTGCAAATGTAATACGACGGACATACGCGATATAAGTTTTAACCCTATTTGTAATATCGAACCATTTCTAAGTTTGAAGGGATTTCAAAACATTGGACAAATACTCCATAAAAGTCTACATAAAACTGTCAAAATTTGTGCGGAAACAGGCGACATAATAGTCAACTTTGGTCTCCATTGTGCAGAACTGCGCTGCGCATTTATTTGTGCCATAGTCGCTAGCAGGTACAGGATAATATATTAAATCACAACATACAGGACCTACGCGCGAGCATCAAATTCGAATGGCTTCAGTTTATTGAACGCTCGTGGTACTGTTCGGTGCTCTCTTCTTGCTCTTGGGAATTTTACCAATTTAAGGCGCTGACGTTTCATATTTGAAATTATTTTTGTAATTGCGTTTCAGTGCATTAAAATAATATATAACGTGTTCTAATTAATAATTTTATAGACATTTTTTTTGTAAAATTAAGCATCATTATAAATTTTTAATATTATAAATGAAGTGCTTGTTTATTAACTAAATCAATTTAAAGTTGTTTGATAAATTAAAATAGAAATTTCTTGAGGCGAAAAAAAAAGAAATTTAAATTTAAATAAATTTTATAAGAAATATTAATAAATTTATAAGAAATATTTAAAGTGCTTATATTTAATTAACAAAGTGGAATGGATACAAACGGAGAACCAGCTCAAAATGGCGTTTACAAGAAACGTCCATTAATTTGTTCAATTTTAGATCCTAGTAAGTTTTGTTTTGTTTTTGTTATTAATATGCTCCTTTATTTAAATTACTCATACTCGCACTAGCACTCGCACTCGCACTCTCATTCTTATTTCTCTATATCTCTCATCATCACTGTTGACATTATTTATCATATTCATTAAGTAATAGAAATATATGTGCTACTAAGAATAGTCGGTGCTTCGCTAACTGAAAGTCTGCTATATGTAAATCCTTACTATTTTCCGATACTAATATGCTTTATATAATAAAAAAATTAAAACTGTTAACTACATTGAATACATTTTTTTAATACTAATAATTAATTACTGCTTTGGTTTTTGTTATATAATTTAATTAATAATTTAAATAATAACTGCACTAATAATTAATAAAAATCAATATTGTTGCTAATTTCAGATGCTTGGTTTAAACCGGAACGCTTACATCCACGAGGTGAGTAATGCAGGAAGAATTACAGAAATATTATACATGTAGTTCCACTAGACATTCTTAAACGAAATTCACTCATCCATATATCTACGTACGTACGTACGTACGTACGTTCGTTCGTACAAGAGGTATCAGACAAAGACAATCGTTCAATGCATGCATTAGAATTTACGTAGTGCTGTAGTGAGCACTCAGCGCGTTTAAAATTCAGCGATGTGTAAAATATAATGAAAATATAATGAATATAATGAAAATTCTACCTAAAAGACCTGCTTTACAGTCATAGCGCACAAACGCCCCGTACCGTAGATGACGATAAGACTGGGTGTTGGCGTAGTGTTGGGCGCTGTACACGTAATAACTACAATAACTCGTCCATTATTGAGGCACAAACGAATAGTAGTAACGTAGCCGTAATGCCAGGTTTTTGCGTATGTGTATGCTTCGTATCCTTAGCAACAATGACACTACAAATACTAAAGTAGTCCTTTGTTTATCCATTTTCATTTTTCTCCCAATTTTTTTTTCACAAATTTGCGTATTTTATTTACACATTTTACCGATGATAATGTTTGCTCGTGCCACTTCTGGCATTAAAGCAGCTCTCCAGCTTATAAATGTTCTGAGAGAATAGTTAATATTTAGAACAAGCCGAAGTGCAGGTAAAAGTAAAACGAATTACGTTATTTCAGAGATTAAATTATAATAAATAAGGTCACTAACGACAATTGTAAGGGTTATTCAAGCATTTCACTATTGCATTTATAAAATTTCATATTTAAATATCGAATACAGTTAAATATTTAAACAAATTTAACATATATAACAGTTTGATAATTATAAATATTTTATAGTTTGAAAAGTTATGAAATTATTCACAATCTGTATAAAATAAAATGCTTTTACCTTTTAGAATCTTACGCATGAACTCTAGGTCTATCTCCTAGGTCTAAAAATTAGTATTATCGTAGTAAAACTACGTGTTACTTAAATTAGATAAACGTAAGTGTAAACACAGTATAAGAGCTATTTACTTTTAAATGGATTGTATATACCATATATATTCTCTCTGATATATACTGACAGCATATGTTAAAGTCATATATGTTTCTAAATCATATATTTTTGAACACAAATAATACACAATTTTTAAAATTAGTTTGAAAGAATATCTTTTATTCACACCTATATTTCGACTATAGTCTATAGACACCTATAGATTATATTAAAACAATAAATTACATATAACTTTTACAAAATATCTTTGTAAATTTCTTATGAATTTTTAAACATTGCTAAAATTGTAAAAATATTTTATTTATATAAAAATTTGAAATAAAAAACAACCAACTTACTACTGGAACATACTAAATGTATAATTTATTTTTTGGATTTTTAAGATTTTATTTTTTCTTTTTAATGTTTGAGCGATTACTATATTTTCATATTGTTTATTAAATGAATAATAATTCTTTTAAATTTAAATATTTTTCTCTCAGGATCTCAAGGTTTCTGGTATTCTTAGCCTATAATTAACAGACAGACAAATTGTGCATAACAGCAAAATACCTAAGCTTACTTAAGAATAATTATAATATACATTATAAATGTCAAAATCGAATACAATAAGAAAATATTTACTTATATTAGTAAATAGTCTTTAAAGCATTCGAATAATTATGGAGACTAGCCACAAGCTCACGGAATCTCACAGAATATATAAAATTGAAAATTATTTCCTATATAGTATCGGCTGATTACAATTATCTTTAAATAAAAAATCATTATAAAAGTAACTTCGACTTTTTAATACACGTGTGACAACATCATTGAGTTAAAAACTCGATTCTAGTATTTGCTCGCTAATATATGTGATATGATGGTAGACCTGGTAGACTTGGTTGTATTCGGAATTACTCGTTTTTAAAGAACATTAGTTATACGCTTATCCGAAAACATATTTTCTTTTTAACAATTAATTTGTATACCCTGACCGTTAACATATATAGTGGAGAGCTTTTCTAAGTTTAACTTTGTTTGACGAGAGATCTGACAAAATTGTTTTCCCCACCTGTTATTCTTATCTATACTTTTATAATCCCCACACCATTGTGTTTAGAGTTTAATATACTTCTGTATACTTCTTTTACTCATTCTCAAATACTATTTTTGAGGAAGTATGCTATATTATATATAAACGTAGGAATGTTGATAGTGTTTGACGGATCTTATATTATATATATATTGTGACATTTTAAATTAAGCTATGTAATTACATTGCCCCAAATGTGGTATAGACTCTTTTATATGTTATTTGATTTAATATTTGAAAATATTAAATATAAATTATTTTATATTATTTTATTTTTATTTTATTTTTACTTTATTTATTTTATTTTATTTTTATTTATTTTATTTTATTTTTATTTATTTTATTTTTGTTTATTTTATTTTAATTTATTTTCTTTTATTTTTATTTGTTTTTATTTATTTTTATTTATTTTGTTTTATATTTTTTTATTTTTTATTTTTTATATTTAATAATTTAAAATATATATATTAAATAGTTGTCGTTTTGATTGTTTGATCTTATGCCAGTGTCATCTTTTTTACTTGACTTCTTTATTTTAGTTAAAAAAAATTATTTTATTTAAATCCTTTTTTTATTTTTGAAGTATAAAAATATATATTAGATCAACATAGACGAAGAGTTGTGGGTAGAAATATAAAGTAATTGGTGGAAATGTAGAATATACGTTTATTATATGAAGATCAACAAATCTTGGGAAGGCCGTTTCCAATTATTAGTGAGAACGGTTTTCACCAAATTTTGTACATACTGTAAATATATTTGTATGTATATTAATATATATGTGTAATATATATACTAGAACACAATTATTATATCATAATGTCAACTGTACTCAGCTCCGGAAGTTAGGAGCAGTAGTTATCACCGATAAACCTTTTTTTTTGCGTGAAAAGTGAAGTTTTGTGATAAATATAGTTACATGCTCTCTTGAGTTCTGGAAAAGTTTATATTTTTTATTGGACTATTTGAAATCATGAAATATCCTTGGGTATTCTGTTATTCTTATCATAACTAAGATTGTTAAAAGACGAAATAAAGTTAATAATATATAGTTTATTGTGCATTTAAAATGTACTAATAATGCTGTTAATCGCCTGAAAGTATATTAACACATATTTCGAATCACTTAAATTAAGTGTCAGCCACTTTGTATGAACTAGGATACTTAATTCTCTAAATGTAGTTGCACTTGACAAACGAAATCAGAACACTCCCTCTCTCTTTCACTCTGCCGCAAAGCTAAATGTAAAGTGTAAAGTGTATATTTCTTTTTTCAAACTATTAGCAATTTTTTCCTCATTTTTGCAATGTATGTCGTCACACACTTGATCTCTATTGATTTTGTGCAGCGTTTATAGTGGTATCTGCATTTGTATCTGTATCTATTATTATTATTTTGCCGGCAGTTTGTATGTGCAGTCTTCATACTTTTTTAATTTGACTTTTAGTCATCGCTTTTAGCTTTTAGCACTTCAGGAAAATCAATTTTCCAAGCGCATGAAATTTTTTGTACAATTTTTCATATGAAAAACCGTGTTAAGTTGAAAAGCATGTAGCTATAATCGGTCGCATGAACTCAGTTTGAAAAAGATACAAATTAAAAGCTAATGGATTAAAAAAAAATAATGAATAATATTTTAAATGCTTTTTTTGCATGAGATTTTATTTTTTTTTTTATTAATCTACTGTTGACATTGTGAACATAAAGTATCTTTAACACTAGACTGGTGAATTTATTTTCTTTAATTGTTATTCTTGTCATCGGGGATAATTACTGATTGGCATTAACCCATATCCGCCCAAGGATTTTTTTGGAATTTTTGGTCAAAATGTTTTAAAGATAAATTAGTAAGGGGTGGGGGGTGTGGAGTGAAGTCACAAATATTTTTGTAAAGCTAAAGCTTTATACATTCAAAGTAATGACATATATAAACTCGAAAGTTTTTCTAATATAAACAAAAAATCCATGAAAAGTGATAAAATTTGCTGTTCGATTAATCGAACGTTGGGCAGATATGGGTCAATCTGTGCCCTATTATTATAATCTTAGTAGGTTAAGTGTTTCCAAAATTGTTAATCTATTTTAAATTCCATTCATTTAAAATCAAGTCTTTTATCACTGGATTGAATTTTTACTTACTTTTAAATATAATTATCGGTATTCCTGGAACCTTTTATGCTCAATATACCTGCTACAGTCATATTCCAATATTACAATTACGGGACTCTTCGAGCATCTTAAATTTTTATTAATGTTAGAGATGAATTTGAACGTCATCTCATTGATTCAAATTTCTTTGCATTCATATTTTTTAATTTGTTATATTTTTTATTTTAGAAAAATATTAACAAAATAAATTATAATATAGTCAATTAATTCATTTCTATTTCATTGCTAAGGCTGAGTGGTCAACAACTGAGGTTCTCAATTTTAGCAATGAAATATTATATTTACCTCAAAGCTTAATTGAAAGGTATATGTAGAAATACTGGAATTTTGCAAAAATGTTAATAAAAATAACTGGGATCACCATACTAAAATAGCCCTGTACATGTCCATATACTGTGATTATACAGTTAATACTCTGCTTGGGCTCACTATTCTAGAGAACAGTGCTGCAAATGCGACACAATATTAGCAAAATATAGTAAATATAAAAAAAATACAAAAATAGTTCTTTACATTATGACAATAGAAGTACATATAAAAAGTGATTTAAGGTCCTTTTGAAAGAGCTTCACATTACCCTATCATGTAGGGTTATGTTAACAATATTTACTACCTATGTCTTGGACCACAACTAAGATCTAGTCACAGTGAAGAATAGCATTTAAAGAGTTTAAAGAAGGAATGTGGAGTAAGTATTGAAATTTATATACTTCAAAATTTATATACTTCTTATATGGTATCCTTTCAGTCAAAATCTTTGCTTACACAAATATAAGTTGATTTGATTTGAAAAGCATACTTACAAAATCAGCGAATTGCTATAACATTAGATTTTAGAATTGTATTACTATGTTTTAGTATTTCCATAATATGAGTACACAATCAGAACAAGTCAGGCAATCTTGCTTTTAAAAACTCATCTCAAATCCTGTAAGAAATGAAAATTAGTGTTTAAAATTTGACTGATATACTTTTTGAGACACTAAAAGACACAACCAAATAAAAGCTACAGATAAATAACCAAGCAGGTACTTTATCTATCATTGAGAAAATAAACGCAATGAGAGGTATTAATGCTCTAAACATACTTATATTTTTTATAGAAATACCAGCGTATATATGAAATACCACGGTAAGCTCAAAACCACAAATTGAAGAGAAAGTAAATTCTTCTGAATAGAACTAGAATTAAAATAACGAAACTCTGCTTTGTGGTATGCAGAGTGATACCGAAAAATTGGATATGACACTGCAATGAAAATGCGAAAAAAGACTAGTGATAGCGGGCACTACCTTTTATGTTCCCCATTTTTTTTATATCCATAGGTGTGTTTTGACAACACTACTCTTATGCGAGGCTTTGACAGAATTAGTAGTTCTTCTGAGATCAAAATTAAGCAATATATTTCTATTATCGTACTTTGATTTATTTTGCTAAACGAGAACTCAACTAAAATCACTGCAATGTCCGAGTAAATTGAAATTTTTACAATATTTATTTAAATATTATTTTAATATATTATTAAGTGCTGGAATATTTGATATAACAAATATTTGAATGTATATACATATAAGTATAAGTGTTAACATAAGAAATGTTCTAGTATTTATATTTTTGCGAACCAGCCGTTATGACACACCGACGGTTTCGATGTTATTCTGAAGCTGTTCAGAGATAGTTTAGTTAAGAACTATAATTTTAATGTTTCGAAATTCCATTAAAAAAAGTAATTCCCTTTTTTTTACAAACAAGTTCTATTATTGACATTTTATAGATAATAATTTTTCAGGCATATGGTTAATAAAATTTTAACTATGTTTTATTAATTTTTAAAACATTTTTTTCAACTGAAAGATTGATAAAATATATAATATCTTTGTTAAAGATGAAAATAGAATAGTTTATACCCTGGTGGTGCAGTGATTGAGAATCCCTGGTTATGGATTATCTGCTCAACTAATTTAATGAATTAATGAATAGAGTATAAAGCTACCTGAAAAGTGGGAATGTGGTCATAAAGAATAAATATATACTTCTTTAAAATAGATTATTAATAATAGTTTTGTTTTTTAACTAACGAGCTAATTGATTAGTAATTAAATAATTTTTAATGAATTTTATTTAAACCAATATTTCTACCATAATCTATAGTCATAGTACCCTGATGATGTTTATAGATTAGAGAAATATTATCTTTAAACTGATCACATTTTTTGAAATGAAAACAGTTAAATCAACTTAAGTTGTCAATTTTTACTATATCTCTCAAGTCTTTATATGTGAATTTACTCTTATTTTATAGAATATCTATTTTAAAAGAATTTTGATTTTTATAGCGTTTTGTTCAAACATTATTAAAGTACCTAAATTTCTATATTTCTAATCACGTTCCCCGAAATTTGTAGATTTTAAATTATTATTGTAATTGGTTAGGTGCCCAAATTAATTCTTCACGCCTTACAGTTTAAGTACTGTAATGTAAGGCCAGTCAACTGATAGGTTAGGCTTTAGTGGTGATCTTGTAATCAGAGCCTAATTCAGCTTAAATAATGGAACTTTGTTATATTACGAATATCTTACCTAGATTTTACAATACAATTTTAAAACTAACATAATTTAAAGATGTCTCTAAGTAATGTGTTCTATTGTCAGTAGACTTTTAATAATTGGGTATGAACATATATTTTCTATTCCTGTCCCCTTTCTTTAAAGATCGAAATTATCATTTTCTTTTTCTAATTGTATAAATAGGATCGGTTCACTATAGTCGGAGAATTTGACTGTGATGGGATATCATAGTTTATATATATCTATATTGTGATATGTATATAAATATACATATATATAAATATGAAAAGCATATAGTGTTTCCAAGAGTACTCTATACTAGACCAGGAATACTTAATTACTGACCTTTTGCTTCTTCTTTTCAATTAAAGAATTATAGCTTATTCGATTCCTATAGTTATTTTAATCAAACTATTTAGCAAATTCTTGATGTTTGGAATATAGTTAGAGATTTAATTGAAATGTAGATTGAAGTTGTATTAAACGCAATTCTAAAAGTTGCAATTTTGTGGTGAAATGTAAAATTCTTTGGATAATGTTTGCTTTATCTTATATAATGGAAAAGTGCAAAGTTTTTTTTAGTTTCTTTTGAAAGTAGAAGGTTGAATGAACTTTTCGAAATGCCCTCAACTACAACATATCCTTTATTTTGTATATGAACTTTTCTATACAGTCTACCTGGCAATCTGCTGTCGTTTCTCGATATTCGGTTTATTTGTTGTAAAAGTAACATTTTCAATGCAAATTTCAAATGAAATGAAGTACATTTGAAATGTGCAATATATTTTTATTTGCAACTGAAGCTACACGTTACACGGCATTAAACATTTTCCAGATGAGTGCTAACTTTTCAATTTACAAATGGATAAAACGTTAAAAAAATATTAAAAAAATAAATGAAATTATTTCGAATCTAAGTCACGTTTAGTTTAGTGCTTTCAATTAATAAAGCGTATATACTTTCTGGGTACGAAAAAATGTATCTACAAGCCAAGTTAATTACAGGCACACGCCATCTGAGTTTGCATTATGGACTAATGGGCAGTTGTGGCCATAGAATGTCTGCTTAACATATTGATGTTCAGTTTGTCGGCATATTACTTAGCCTAGACTGAATATGCAGTATGAACCAAATATCAGTTAGCGACGTGTTTGCGTTCGCAGTAGGGTGTGGGGTGACGTGTATTCCTATTTTAATTAGTTAACAAACATTATGTAAAAATTGTTAAATTTTATATGGGACACGTCTTCTGTTTTCTGTGTGAATCACCTTTCCACCCAGCGATGTGCGATGTGCGATTTGCCAAAGTCACTTTAGCGTGCTTGAGGTAGTCTTGTAAACTGATAGCGTTCACGTCGTGCCCATAATCTACCATTAGAACGGCAATTTAATATTGTTTCTTCATTTGAACGGACGGACTGTAGGTGCAGTAACGTCAACTATAGTTCTTTCTATTTAAGTTGGAAGTGTATAGTTACAAGTTTTACTTCACTTCCATATTTTAGCTTCATTTTTTTATTTCTCTGCACTTTATATGTGTACCAATGGTCTTAGTATGGATATGCAATTATTAACACTTTGGTTGGCTTTGCTTCGTTGATTTATAATGTCGGCAACTGACGTGTTATGTGTATTCCTCCATGCAGTTCAAGCTAAATTAGTTAAAACAAAAAAAAAAAAAAAATAAGCAAAACAATGTACTCTTTAAAAAAGTTTTTGGCATGTTGATGGAAAAAAAATATTTAAACTAAGTGAATTTTTATGAAAACATATTTTTATAAAATACTATACATTACTTTCGGCTGCCTAAGAACACAAAGCTATTTGTTTATATTGCAGCAATAAAATTTTTTTAATAAAATTTCATTTTTATTGATTTATTAATAATGCTATAAGCATTTCTAAAAATATATATATTAGATATTTGCAATTACTTTTAGTAAACAATCACATCAATCCTAACAAGACTTTTTACTACCCCATTTAACTTTTATTAATATTATGTGATAGTATAAATATATACCCATTCTCTCTCTATAGCAATATATTATTATCAGCGTAGAATATCTTATTTAATATTTAGTTGGTCTATTGCCCGTAAAAATATCAGTGAAATATATCGCCAATTGAATATATTTACGCTTATTGATTTTGTTTTACTATGCTATTTTTCTCTCAACATTAAATATGTTGATATAGACGTAGTACGATATATAGTCTTTTTTTTAAATTTATTCTATTTCGAATTTTTGATACAATTATTTTATGCTTCTTATCTTTCTTTTTTTATTTTTCATATTTAAAATACTTAACGCGTTTTTGGTGCTGTTAGCTGGCATTTTGTGTTTTACATTTTATAAAGTAAAAAAGTTGACTTTATAATACATTTGTGTTCAATTAATATGAGGAATACGTATGAAGTGTGACATAAACAATTTATGACTTAATTAAATTAGTAAATGATGTTAAAAAATTTTTGTTATAGTGCAAGTCTAATGCTACTTTTAGATTAAATTTTTTTACTCTTTATTATGCAAAGTGTATATAATTAAATTAATGAAAATTAAAATGTAAGCAATCTTTAATTGATTTTAGTATTAAGTAAACCTGATAAAATCAAATAAATGTTTTACTAAAATCCATATTGTAATAACAATTTTTTTATAGAAGTTTGAAGTACCGTGAATAATTTAATTTAAGATACAATAATTTGTTATATTAGATACCATACAGAATACACATATTGTGACATTTCTCAATTTCCACAATGAATTTTGACTGTTTTTACAGGTATCGATACACAAACTTCGTTTTGTGTTCGTTCCGAGTTAATCACAACGTGTTGTGAGTATTTCTACAAATTCCATAATACGAATTTTGCTTAGTGGTGATTGCGAATGATCCACAACACGTTTTGACTGTTTTTTTTTTTCGGCTAAGTAAATTGAAACCTTTTAAAGCAAAAAATTACTAATAACTACTTTGACATAACGATGCGTATTAGTCCTAAACTGTCCTAGATATGACGACTGAACAATCCTGAGCGCAAGAGTTTCAAAGTAGCTTGATTGTCTGTTAGCATGTGTATATTGCTATTCAACCGATATATAACAAGCTATAGTTAAAAGTCATCACTTGGGCCTGAAAAATGTTGTAGTGATAGTAAAGACAGCCTTATATGTTATAGGTTTTCAAGTTTAGTATTTTTAGTGGGTAAAGTTTAGTGTCTTCACCAGGATCTATATTAGGCTTGTCTTCGTATAATATATTATAAGAATTCTTAGCAATTCTAGACAATTTCTTTAAATTTTTTAAATAAATTCTTTTAAAAACCAAAGCGATGTAATCAAATGTTGTAAGTGTATTTTTATGTACCTAAAAATATGCTTCTTGAATTAAATATGTACAAAAGTCAAATAGTTCTGCAGTTGAAGCAAATGCCATCTATCTAAACTTTTATGTTTCTTCCTTGTCACAAAATTGCTCTCTCCGTGTAATTTGTATCTGACAAATTAAATTCTTATGGCGGGCATATTGCCAGCAAGAAAATTGTACTGAACGAAGAATGTAGTTTAAGTTCACTTTTTTCTTTTAAAAAATTTAAAATTGGTTTTTGTTTTATTTATTTATTTAAATAAAATTTGTTGATGGTTTTTTTTTGTTTTCTTATGGTCTTAATAGAAAATGAGCAAATTAGGATTAAAAATGTACGTGGAAATTAATATCTGATAATTGTGAAAATAATATTGATTGATGGTATCTCAAATCGATATATACTTTTTTGAAACTAAAAAGATAAAATAAATTATTTAATTAACTAGATAAAAAATGTTTTTTTATACAGTTTACGTTGGAACTTATTTTGCACTGAGAATTTCTACTTATTGTCCATAAATTTTTTTTCTTATTTATTGCTTTATTTTTTCCTAAGGTAATATTAAAGAAAACTTCTGGTTGAATTTCAATTAATTTGGCTGGATTGAATTTATCTAGCACTCTTAACTCATGAAGCATTGGTTTTAGATTTGTATCTATAGAAAGCAAGCTCTTTCCTTTCTTATTGCTAGGCATTAGTAATAATTTTTGTAAAAATATTATTTTTTTTCTCTACCTTACCTACCTCTACCTTGTTTTTAGTTATTCTATTTCATTCTAATTTTCATCAATTTTACTCGAAAGCAGTAAAAAACTAGCTACTACCGCTCTGTCTATTTTCTTCTTTCATAACCGCTTAAAGTTGATTTTTTTCTCTAATGATTGCGGTGACTAATGTTTGCTCATTAGATACTTTTTAAATCTTTAGCTTGTTTAACAGAAATCAGAATTAAAAATTTTGAAATTGCGTTTAATTTCTTTCGCAAGAAATTTTTTCCACTTGCTTTACGGCTGTGTACATTCGCCAACAAAGCGATGATCCAAAAATAGTCTGAAATTGTTTTTTCTTTCTTTTATTTTCTTATATATTTTATAAATTATTCTTTTTTCTATTAACTTTTTAATGATAATTACAAAAAGCAAAGAACTCAAGAACTCATTAGTACGTACCGGCATTTGAAACGACGCTTGCCACATTTGGGAAAACCTCTTAGTAACTGCGACTGACAGACAAACGCCTACAAAATTTCAAAATATGTATGAGTCTGTAGTACCTGACAAAAGTATCTCAAGTGTTTTGTATGTGGATGCAAATTTCAATTTAGATACTTAAACTGAACAAAAAAGGCAGTGATTTATTGTCAATGTAAATTTTATAAAATATCTACGAGTATTTTTACAAAAACTTTTGCTAGTTTCATATATGAAAGGTAAATCAATATACTTATACTGACAGAAATTTATCTATAAGATTTTTTGTTTTGTGGTGCCTGAAAGCATTATATACAATAAAACACTAGATCTATACTAATATACTACATTATATTATATACTATATAATATACTAATAAATTTCACGAACAGAAAATGGTAAGTAGGGATATAACATTTTCACCGTGAAAGTTACAATACCCACCAAATGTTGTGGATACATTTTCTTCGAAGTTTTTAAAAACTTTCTAAGCCCCAAATGAGATTACTTTTATGATTAACGAAGCCCATAAAACCAACCTGCTCAGCAAGATGTATTTCAAGGTATTAATTAAGCATAATACTTATTGCTTCATTGAATATTCTTAGAAAGCGTACATTTGTCACATATAGGCATTTGCATAAGAAGTGTTTAGATGTCTCCTTTTTCATGTAGTTCTAACTTAAAGGGGATACATAATACTTGATATGATTGCGTATTGATCAATGACTTGTCAATACCACTACGAGTTTTGTCAATTCGCCCATGTTTAGTTTACTAATTAATTTTTAATTAAAAAAAAAATTAGAGTGTCTACCTCGATCGTAGAAACTATAATGTCAATTATTTATATATAAATTGGCAAAAGATCGCTCTGATAATATAATGCTGGAGCTATAATATATGAGGTTGGATGTATATACTATTAAGTTTATTCATAGACTCTAAACGGTGCTTCATGGCCAGCCTCCAAAAAGCAGCTTAATCGCTTCTTAAGTTTGTATAAAAGTGTTGACAGGTTAAGGAAGGTTAAGCTGCATTTGGTATCCCTAGGAATTATGTGTCGATTTCGGTCAGCGAGAATTATTTAACATTACTTTAAATCTGCAGAACAATGCCATCTTTTTTGTGTTAACTCGGTATTTAATCTGGTAAGAAATTTGTATTAATAATATTGAACTTCTTATTTTCTATGTAAAAAAATGAACCTTCAATACAAAACTACAATGCAATTATGTTGAGAATTTATAAATTATCTAAGGAAATATTGTATAGAACCTATTTTTAAATTAAAATCTGTGTGCCTGACTGTAACAATGGATCACATGCAGACTTTGTTCAATTGAAAGGTAAAATACTGTTGTTAAGAAAAAAAAAGCTATAATATATTATATTTTGTGATACTTTAGAATAATGGTCATGTTACTAAAGAACCAATACGTGTCATACTTTTAGTTGGATATTGATCACGGTTCATTACTTTGATTTATAGTAGAAGACTTTATCGCTAAAAAATATGAATTTCTGGTTTGTCGAAACTTCTTTATCATTAATTCTGGTGATTTAGCTACAAATTATTAATATACCTTATAATTATTATTATTTATTATTAAAAGTTTAGACGTGAGATCGCCAACAGCCGGTACTGCGGGCAGAAGAGTCCTATTGTATCAGTTTCGCTATTGATTATACATAGCGTTGTGAATAAAGTTTAGGACTGAATATAGAGAAGAGTTCTTAATCTGTTCTGATGATAGAAGTTCCATATGAAACAAGCGTTATTAAAGTTTAACAGTCACAAAGAATATGCATATAGTTTATGAAGGTGCATTCCATATAATAAATAAACCTTTAATGTGAAAGATGCAAAGACAGAAATCACTAAATTTGTTCGTCTTGTCAGACTGAACAATATAAATTGTTTATATAATCTCTTCCAGACATTATAAATGTGGGTTTATAATTTTTTTTTTTTGTCAATGATGTAAAGCAACATTTTTGAACCACCAATCAGTGATATTAGCGTCGTTAGTTCTTATTTTCATCTTTTACGTTATTAGTTTCTGGGAAATATTGGTACCACCGATCTCTTTAAAACATATTGATTATTTTTTCAATTTTTCTGGTTTCACAGTAATTTAGGATCAAGAAACTTCAGTGTAAAAGGTTTTGATATACGTTAATATTTATATTTAGTATCATTTAGAAGCTCTGTTCTGTCTAACTATTCATGTGTCTTCTAAAGACCGGAATAGTTTGAATTGGATTCCAAAAACAAATAGAACCAGTAATGCTTGACAATTAATTAAATTCCATGAAAAACAACGCACTTTTCCCCATTAACTATCATATGAATTTAGTAGCTTAGAAATGGTAATGGACAATAATTATATAAAGTATAAATAAAGTAATTATCTAATTTTTTTTTTTTATAGCTTCCTAACATCTATTTTCGTACTATTATTTAATACAAACAATATCAGCTACCCAAATAGTTAACTTTTTATTAAAAAAATTCCAGTAAATTTGCTACAAACGCAACTCTCTTTGCAAACAGAAATTACTTCATATCTTATTTTTATATTTTTGGATTCTTAACCAGTTTAGGTCATAATTTGCGAAGATATGCCAAAAAAAATTATTTAAATACAAATGCACTCACTGGATTATTTTTCGCCTTTTTTCATATAATTTATCAGAGCTAATTTGCATGTTTTTGTCAAAATGATAATTGATAATGGAAAAAAAATTATTTTCAAAATAATCTCTTAGAAGTATACTTTTGTTAAAAATAATCTCTGATAAGAGACAATACTAAACTGCAAGTTAATGTGTATTTAGAAGTTCAGATTAACCCTAGCAACCTTATCTGGTACCGGGAATTTAATGTAAACAAACTTTGAATTTTGCAAATAATAAAATTTGTGTTCATTATTTTTAGCAATGATAAGAGTATACCAGTCGTACACTTAAATATTTAACTAAGTGACGTCATTTGTTCACCAAAAATAATTAAACAATTTCAAATCTTTTGCCATTTGTTTAAATTATTTTTTTGTATCTGAATTTGCCATTCTCAACAAATTGAAAGATTTATGAGTCATAAAAAAATCTGAAAAGCATAAAGCATTTTTACTGGTGCTGGCTGGTGGCACTTATGTCATGCCAAGCGTTCATACATGTTTGATTTGTTTTAGTATGAGAAGCTTTTGCAAAATTATTTAAAAAAAAAAAAACAAATCTGGCTTTTGCTTTTGCTATTGCTATTTTCTTTTTGCAATGACCGCGAATTTATAACAAAAAAAGTTAACCTTGAATTGTTTTGCCTAGTTTTTTGTTTGCTTTTTCACTGAATCTTTCATTTTTTATTTCGCACAATCTCTCTTTCTCTGCTTCTCTTACACACATTGTGTGAAAGCGGTCCAATCAATTTGTGAAACTGTTTGTTACCTAATGAAATGGATGATGAAGCTAATGTAGAGCACTATATAAGTATCTATCTTAGTATCTATCGGTCTATCTATCTGTCTATCTATCTATCTGTTCGTTTATCTATCTATCTATCTGTCTGGCTGCCTACCTGTCTGTATGTCTAGTTGTCCGCCTACCCCTCTGTCCGCCTATCTCTCTGTCTACTTATATGTCTACTTATCTATCTACTTGTCCATCTACTTATCTGTCTACTTACCTATATACTTGTCTATCTGTCTGTGTCTACTCGGTTGTCTAACTATCTGTCTGTTTATCAGTATATCTATTTGACTGCCTTTTCGTCTGTCTATGTATGTGACTGTCTATCTGAATGTGTTTTTTTCTGTCTGTCTATCTGTCTGTCTGTTGGTTTGTCTGTCATCTATCTGTCTGTCTGTCTATCTATCTATCTGTCTGTCTCACTGTCTGTCTATATGTGTCCATATCTGTTTGTCTATCTATCTGCCTATATATCTGTATACCTACCTGTAAATATATATCTGTATACCTACCTGTAAATATATATCTGTCTGTCTATTTGTCTGTCTATCTATTTATTTGTCTATCTATTTATTTGTCTATCTATTTATTTGTCTATCTATTTATTTGTCTATCTATTTATTTGTCTATCTATATATGTTTATCTATCTATGTTCATATATGTCTGTCTATATATCTGTCTATCTCTCTCTGTCTGTCTGTTTATCTATCTGTCTATTTACGAGTATCTTTCTTTCTAAACGAATAAAACTTTCCATATAATAGAACTTTTTATTAATCGCAGCATATAAATTACACAAACCTATAACTGAGAAGAAGATAATAGAAAGCAGGTCATTTTTGAATATATGCATCCAATAGTTTTATTTCTCTCTCCAATGGTAAATAATTAATTAATGAAAACTAGTTTATAAAAAATCAAATATGTATTTAAATATGATTTTTTGTTAAAAAATAAATTTGCAAAAAAAATTAATAAATAAATGTTTTAAGATGAGAGATGAGATGCCACAAGACATATATATAGAGTTAGACATCTATATAGAGTTTGTAGTAAATATTTCAGCGAATTTAAGAAGTGATTATTCTGAGACAAAATCAGTATTTTTTAATGAATATTTTTAAATCAGTCCTGATCAGTCCAAATCAGTAAGATTTGAACCCGGACCTTGTGTGAACATCATTCCAGTAGGGTGTGAACAATACTCGTATTTGATTTGCAACAACAAAAAAAAAACATTTGTGTGTAGCGTGTTAATACTTCGACAAAACCAGAACAATTTGTTTTACTCTGTTATGAATTAAATTTTCAAATTATTCATTGATTAAAATATATTTTAGTTGATTGTTTTTTATTTATTTTATCAATTCAATAAAATTTGTGGTTTTGTATTATTTGATTTGAAATTCTGTTGAAAATATTGTTATGTTAATTTTTTTAATATCTGATCATTTTTGATTTTATATGTTAACGATTTTAAATTAAAACTTATTTTCTATTCTGATTACTTACAATATTCTAAATAAATAATTCCCATATCAGCCCCTCGATTTTATATCAGACTTAAATAAAGTCACATAATCTTACGAACCTCTTCCACCATGCTATATGCCGATATTATTTAGTTGTCATGATAATATGAGATGTGGAAAGTTTTGAGTGTTCACTTTATTATTTCAACGCCTGAACCCCGCTTTTGTGGGTGCGATCTAAATTTCCATATAGATAAGTGTAACCATGCCTTCTGTGATTGACGGTATAGAGAACCCGGCTTTATATTATTCGGTGCGGAACATGTGTTCTACATAAGTTTTCTCTTACTACTTGGAAGTTGTGTCTTGAAGAATATATATCATCTATATTTTACTTTTAAAATTAATTGATTGAACTTTTTATATATACTATATATAGGTATATAAATGTATATATATATGGTGTTACGGACTCTTAACATATATAGAGAATGTGTTTATTTTTTTCCAATTACTTTTTTCAAATCAATTTTGTCTTTATATTTTGAATGATTTTATATACATTCAAATGCTATACGTTGTAAAATATGAAAAATATATTGCAGCTTTTCAGGCATAAAATTTTAATAATTCAGATACTTTTATTATAAATAAAAAATAAAAAATATATTTTTAAAATGGAATTTTTTGCCTTATCAGTAAAGATAGTAGACACAATTATTTTTCCAGCTGTGCGAAGTCTTTAATGCCCATGACATCGACGGCAATTTTTCTATACCGATAAGATTCTTTATTTTTATACACTATGCACATTTATTCGATAAGTGAAATTTAAAATAGAGTATATTTTTATCACTTAAAAACAGATTTTTTTGTTTTTGTTTATTTAAATATTGTACATATTTATTAAAATTAATCTTTTAATTTAAAAAGAAAGTTTCTGCTTCCCTACATATATTTGCTGAAATATTTTGGAATTATTTTTGTTTATCAAATAACTTTATCAATTAAATATTTGAAAATAATATTAATTTTTGCTGTTAAAAATAGTATATCAGAAACAACTTTGAACATTAAATATTATATATTAATATGTTATGTAGAATTTCTAATTAATAGTAATATAACTTCTATTAAGTTTGGCGTATAGCAAATGTTTTTGAATTGGCGATGGACATGAGAAAAGTACACAGTCATATATTTACACTCAATATATTTAGTTTATTAATATATTTCTTAATTTAGGATAGTTCGAATCAAACAACCCACAACAAATTTCATGAAGATGTTTTTTTTCTGATGAACTATTTACCTATTAGCAGTCTTAGTTATATAACCACTATTATGTACGTAACCAAGCACTGAGACAAGTGGCTACGTTTTAAGAACTTCCTTTTAAAAATTCAGACAAGAAAGGATTTCTGTACACACATCTGCTCATATCTTCGACATCAAACTATTATATTTTGGACAAGGTGTTATTACCATATTGATCCTCTTTTCATTATAAAATGTTACTTTGGGCACACTTTAAAGATATCACTACATCATATGGACGCATATTAGAAGTAGCCATAAAAACTACAACCATGCCCACTATCCTAGTTAAGTCTATTGATATATTCCTATTGAAAAAAATATTGAATGAAAAGTTTTTTTTATATACTATATCTTATCTTTGCTAAAACAAAGCAGCTCATTAAGAATATTTTAGAAAGCCAATAACTAATCCAGTTTTTATAATACTTAATGACTATATATTTAATACGATTGTCTTTCGAATTTAGCACAAAAAGCTATTACTAGCAGCCTCCAATCTAACCTGAGGCTTTAATATAATCACGATTTTCTTTAAATATATTTAGATAGTCATTGAAAGATTAAGTATGCCCAGCTTAGTTTATATATTTTTATGACTGTCAATAGGTTTAGGAGTTCATACAGACTTTATAAGACATGCTTATACCCTTGATATAATTCCAAATGTTCTTCGTAACTTTCGCTAAATTGTTTACAGTTTTATTTATTTCTTCTGCTTACGTTTATATATAATTAATTATGATATGGAGGTATTATTGTGCTTCTATCGAGGAAATCACTACTAAAATGTTTATGTGACCCTGTAATTTTTGTAATCATGTTTCCTATGTCTTTGTTTTCTGCTTATTGGTGACAAGTACGATTTTTTGACTTCTTCAATAACTCGGTTTTAGAAATTGTATCGAAGGGTCAATAATATTTATGTCGTCTGTATGCTGGAACTTACACTGACTGAGTTTAACTTAGTTTCCCCATAAACTAAACTATTATCAAAAAAAATTATTATTAAGAAAATAAGAATCATTCATATTTTTTTAAAGTCAATTATGACGAAAACTAGTTTACTAATATAAAGGTTTATTCATCTTTTATTAAGTAAAGATACTTACATCTACTAAAAAATTATGGAGATATTATTTGGACAACCTTATCATCATATATGGATAGCAACAACATCCACAGTTAAAATTTAAAATCAATATTTCTGTTTATCTTTATAAGATATTCAAGATCGATTTCGATCGCAACGGTCGTAACTTCAGTCTCAAAACTGTCTTATGTTAAGTATAAATTAGGTCAGTAAAGTTGATGACTATTAAGACGGTGGAATTGTCCCTTATGTTTGCATTAATAAAACTTAAAGTATAGAATATTGTATGGAAAAGTCTGTATTATGCAAATGCTACTACTTAAATTCTTGACTCCTAATTGGAGCATAGATCCGTAACAATTACCTTAAATCGAATTTTGTTACGAGCATTAAAAGTGACATCATTTCATGTATTATACCTCCATGTCATAGCTAACGCCCCGGGACATCTAGAACTTTGTGGGTTCCAGCGAAGAGTCTGTCGGGCGATGTTATTATTTGATCGTCTTTCTGTGTGTCCGATCCAGTTCCATTTGCGATGTTTTATCTTATACAATACTTAGTAGTTGTGGTTGCTTAGTACGTACGCATAAATTATTGTACAAAATTCATTGGGGTTATCAAAACCGCAAAATTTTTCTTAGATACCGGTCTACAAACACCTAAATCTGAAATTTTATGCTGGATATCTGTTTTCAGAATTCGTAAGAGTATGTCTCCCGACTTTATGTTTGAGTTCAATATGCGAAGTTTCGTTTTGGTGGTTAGTTGGCTAGAACTAGAATACTAGCTAGAACCATATGGAACCCAATTTGACGTCCTCGTCCGCACCGCTGCTGTTAGTTATCACAGTGAATTTATTATATTAAATTTTTTTTGTGGAAATATGCATTTACATATATGTATATGTATATGTATATAAGTATGACGGAATGATTCTAAATTACTGTTCAGGCTACTGAACTTTAAAATTCATAATAATAAATCTATATAATTAATTTTAATTAATAATTAATGTTTAAATCTTTGAATGGTTTATTGATTACATTATGAGTAATTAGCGTGATTTGAGTTGATCATGTGCCATTTACATGTTGTAAAGCGTAAATAAATGTCATATTACCATGTATCTCAGAGATGATTCGAAATTGAAATTGTGTATGTATGTGTCTGTGTGTCTGTGTGCTTTAGTGTTTTTATATTTGCACTTGTTAATGCAAACACTTAATTGCTTTAATACGCCATATACAATTTTATTTAGTATCTTTAATTGTACAGAGTGAGAGTTTTTTTTTGTGGGTGCTCCCGGAGAGTAAGCAACCCGCAACCATAGATTGTTTCGGAACAAAAATATACATTTAATTTAATCGTGACATTACCAGCGTATGTTTATGTATATATATGGGTACAATGCGGTTACATATGTACATCTATAGTTATTGTGTTTAGTGCACTTGAGTGCTTCTGCGTTGTGGACAGACAGACGGGCAAATCTGTTTTTAGGCAGATAAATAGATATACTTTTCTTCTTGCAATTCGTAGAAATCATTCATATATATAATCTGTCCGTAAGCTACCTGATAAAGAAAGCAGTGTTTTTGAACAAAAGATTGGACAAAACGTTCTGGGTTTTTTTTTTGTTTTTGTTTTGTTTTGTTACCTTTTGCCGATTGTGTCTGCATATGCAGTACAGATATAAATACTTAAATACTGTTTATATTGTATATATGGTATATATTGTATATACCTCGATGTGTAGTTAGAAAAATGTGTTTTCATGAGGGTTTGTTTTGAGTTCGACTCAAATGATTTTCCATTGACTCAAATGAGTTTTTACTTTCGTTTCAGTGATTTTCCTCAATATTTTCGTATGTGAGTATCATTAAATATCTAGACATTTTCATATGAGAGTGTCTGTCTTGTATACATTGTTATTCGCTACGGGTACGGTTTGTTGGCGGTCATATATTGAAGAGTTGCAAATATAGTATATTGTATTTAAACATGTGCTGCTTACGTATTAACATTTAGATTTAGTGCTGAAAACAGACAAAATCATCTCGAATTAATTGTAGTAACAAACGAAATAATAATTTAGTTTATAGCCGAACTCGCTCACTGACACCGCAGTCATCTCTCAGCCACTGTACACTGTACACTATACACTGTACATAGACGTACATATATTGTGTTCAGTTCTTCTCGATAGTAGTGTGGTAGTGTGGTCATCATCGTCATTTACGTGCCCATAGCTAATATCTTATAGTACTGTTCACGCACTGTAAAACGCTGCGCTTCCTTATATCTGTGCACATCTAGTACGGCGGTACGTTACGGGAATGTGTCATCAGCTCTGCGATTTTTAAAAATATAATTTTGTGATTTTTTTGTTTTCATTAGGTTTTTCTTTAGTTACGTACCGCAAAGATACAGAATTTTATTTTATGGTGATTTTAGTGCTGTGGAACCCAAATTTAAATAAAAAACCAAAAATTTCTTTAGTCTTTAATTTTGTCGCAGAGCACTTCTTGGCTCTGATCCGATATATTTATATATACATTTGTGCCTTAATGAATATAAGATATATATATATATATATAACAAAAGTTTGTGTGTTTTAAATACTTAAATTGTTACGATTTGTTGTACTTTTTTTGTTTTTTTTTTTCGTTTTCATTTTATTATTATTATTTTATTTTTTGCTTTGTAAATTTACAGTGTGTATGAAAGTTTATTGCCTTGGTTTAAATTTTGTAAAAATCTTAATGGTTCTACAATTCTGCCGTCAATTTATCGTTGGGTGAAGTGAACGCAGACGAAACAGCAGCCTTCATTGGCATCGGTAGTTTCCGTGGTTTCGTCTAAGAAAAAGTTTGGGATTTGAAATTGTGCCTTAACATACGTGCGTGCAACTTGCGTTTATTATTCGAGCGATTTAAATTATACTAAAATAACAATAAAGCCGTTAAATATCAAATATAAAATTAATATATATTTTAATTTTTTTTAATAGTGCACTTTAAACTTATAATTGTGAACTTTTTTTTTTCGTAGCCAACCGAAAGCGATTGTTTATTTGCCAAAACACGCAATCGGCTGGATTTTTTTTTTTTTTAAATTTTTGCAATAACTTCTATATTATTTGCAAAATAGTTCTTCACCCTTTTTCACCAATTTTTTTTTTTTTTTTTTTTTGGATACTTAGCAAAATTTAATGCCTTATCTTATGATTTGTTCGAAAAACGCTAAATTCTAGTGATAACAATAATACGTGATATTTTACTTTCCATTTATAAATATTAAATGCCCAGTTTTTGAAATTCATTGAATGTCTGCAGTTGCATTTTCTGAATTTTTTATTTGATTAATATTCGATTCGCATAAGTAAAACATAATTATTTCAAATTTTTTACAGAATTATAATTTTAGTTCAGTTTGTGTGTTCAGTTCAAAGCAATTGTGATAAAGTACTAAAAATAACTTTTATATAAGTGCATTATATACTATATATACATAAAACACATTTAAGCAAAAAGAAAAAAATTAATAAATCATTAAAAAATGGCTGCTTTAGAATCATTGCAAAGTATTTTGGCAACACTGTCCGAGATAAAAGACTTGACATTGAATCGAGAGACATGTAAGTACAGAAAACAAGGGAGAATTAATTAGCATAAAAATAAATTATAATTATATTCGTAAAGTATTTCAAACATATGAATTATCGAAAAAAAAATAATATCAAAATATTCTTATTCTATAATTATTAAAAATAAAAAAAATACGCTTATAGTTGCTAATATTATGTCTGTAACGTAACACGCACGAAAATACCGGAACGCTGAGAGATTATTTTAGTTACATTCCTACTTCGAATGCTTTTCAATATGCCAAACAAGTGGAAGAATGATTAATAATAATTTCAAATGAATTAACTAATCAAATGAGTTTAATTATATGTATCACCATTAGTTTTTAATTTTCATTTTAATTTTAATTTTTTATATTTTTGTTTAGCGATTTCGCAGTTTTATCAGCGATCATACCTACCCTACCTACCTACTTGTGCTGATACGGGTTGCAATCATTTTAAATCAGTTTTAATAATGTACTTTCTAATATTATTTTTAACAATGTATTACATTATAAAAATTTTATTTTATTATTTATTATAACTTAAAATTTTGTCAATGCATTGTCACTCTCTCTAAGCACATGTCAAATATAAATCATCAATAAATGCGAACAGCAGTTGATTTTTCATGCCACGTGCTTCATAAGTTTTCTTTTGGGGATTAATGGCAGGTTGAGAGTATTAGACTAGAATATGAGTATATAAAATAATTTCTGTTATTTATTTATAATATTTGCAAAATCTTGTAAATCCAAAAAAAAATTTATATAAGTGCTACCGGCGAGTGTTTCTGTATATAATGTAGTGATATCTTAAGACTCCCACCAAAATTCAATCTTTATTAATTGAATATATAATTATACTATATATTTATAATATTATATAAAATATATTATATATATCATATTTTATAATATACTTTATTTTTATTATATTCTTATATTATATAATATATTATATATATATTATATAATATATTATATATATAATATATTATATATATATTATATTATATAATATATTATATAATATATATATAATATATTATATATATATTATTTATATAATATATATATAAATATATATTATATTTAGAGGGTTTTCGAATAGCAAAGAAAGAAAGAAAGAAAGGACAAACACAAAATTTATTTTAATTTTATTGAAATTGTGTCTGACCATACAAAGCCGTTTCGGGTATTGCCAAGTACTCAACATCAGTGGTCTTAAGAAATATACGAATTTTTAATTAGTTTATGGTCCATATATAATTTGTTTGGACTGCAAGTTTTATTAGATTTTATTAGATACATTATATATATATTATATTATATAATATATTATATATTTATTATATTATATATTTATATATAGTATATAAAAGTAATATGAATCAATAGTTATTATATATAAATGTTTTAAAGTTTAATGATTTAGTAAATAATGAGTATGTGGTTATTGAGCCATGGCAGCGACAGAGATCCAGTTAGCAGATAACTAAAGGTTTGACAACACAAATAGACAACTTCAGATAGAAGTCTTCAATTGAAAGCTTAATATCACTAAATCTCACAAATTATTTATTAAAATCTCTTTATTAAGAAACAAACGTAATAGATATTTAGCTTAATTCTGCTAATAAATTTTAATTTGAATTAATTTTATCTATGGGTGACCCATTAAGTGTGTTAAACGAAATTTTAAGGATTCTCAATGTTGATTAATCCCAGGATAAACGTGATTCATCACAATATGAAGAAGATGAAAAAAATACTTTGATGGATATATATAGTATATATATATACACCATAATATATATATAGTATATATATATACACCATAATATATATATAGTATATATATATACACCATAGAATATGTATAGTATATATACACATGTATATATATATATAATATACTATATTAGCTACTATATTATAACATAAACTCAGTTTCAGTTTAAGTGATAACTATTATTATTATAAACTTGGTTTCAGATTTAGTTATAAGAATTTTTTTCAACATTACAACAATTCATTAATAATTAATGCTATAATATTTGAATTTGTTTATTTCAAGATTCATATGAAATAATGTTTTATTTGATCATTTCTAAATTTTTACTATTGTTTTCTAATATAAGCATATGAATTTTTTCTAAGTATAATTTCATTTAATAGAACTACTAATATCAAACGTCCGTTATACGTATCACAGTACTCTATTTATGAGGACCTAAAAACGCCTTTTGTAAATGAAGAAATCCTAAAATTGAGTAAGTGATATATAGAAAGGGATGTGTAAAATATGTGTCCATTGAGATAGTGTGTATCCAAATAAGTAGCGGTAATTCTTCTGAACAACAATAGTTGGTTTTGGAGTTGACGAAAATGTCAAAGCCTCTTTGTCTACTCAAAACGCATTTTGCTCGAGTTCATGTATTATAGTAGGTAAAAATTCACTTCTAAGCAAAATCAACATTCTATCTCTTCATGTAGATTCATCTTGTAAAGGTGATAACGCAGGTTATAAGGACTCGTCAGATTACTTGTCAACAATCTTAGTTTCATTCTATCAAGAAGAAATGCTCTACTGTAGTAGGGACTACACCAACACTTTAGCCTATCGATTATCTCAAGTTTCTTATATTGCAACTTATATACTTATAACTTATATACCATACTTATATTGCAGTAAGGCTTCGTCCTATAAAATTAAGTGTTGATCTCATTAATTCATAGCTCTTTATTATGAGTTTTGTTATTACTAGTCAGGCAAATATTAATAATTTTTTTTTGTTTTGTATTTCTCTTACTCGTTTGTGAAAAACTACTTTATTGAGATTTTCATGGGATATAAAACCTTCTAACTAATTTGACACTTTCGGTTCTTTAAAAACCCAAAAACTTTTGAGTGTTAACTAAAGTTTTTGAAATGACTCCAGACGCTGCAATCCTTATCGTAAATACCTAAAAGAAATATGATAGTTAATTCGAAAGGGGGACTATGACTTTAATTTTGATATTTTGATGTATTCGTCTGTGTTATAATATAATTATATACCAAAATAAATTTTTTGAAGTACATTTATGTTATTTTTCTATATGAAAAATGAAAAAAAGGCAGTATACATTCACCGCTCGGTAATATATATAACAGTAGGTAAGTATACTTATCTATATTTTAGACATGGATTTCCTTTTTATGGTAGTCATTTTTTTATATATTGAGTGAATCACTCTTTAGAAATTAGCATTGCTTAAACAAGCCTAAAGTGTGAGTAACTTGTATATTCGATCGAAGCCAAGTTACAAATTTGGTACTGAAAGTGCGCTAGATGCATGTTGGATTGTCATTAAAATATGAATATTAAAGAAATAATTTCAAATTTTTATTCTTCTTTATATAAATGAATATTGCGTGTATAGAATTGAATTTGTTGACCAGTTTGTTGGGGTGAACACATTTTTGCAAATAACTTTTTTATGACAAAATACAAAATGCGCAACTCAGAATTTAGAAGGCGCAACTACGTTTTTATTATGATGTCATACAAACCAAATGTAAGCAACCACCTTTGCTCTCAGTACATAAATAAATTGCAAGCCTTACAGCCGGTTTTTACAACTTCAAATTTTGTATAATAACTTTTAATAAGTTAATTAAAATTATAGTTTTCATAGCTCTTATAGGTTAAGTATTAATTCTAAAAATCCTACCAATTTGTTTACTACTACTCTATAGTTAGAGACTTTGTTTATTTTTATAGATCTTATAGGTTTGACTGTCCTACCAATATTTTTGGCTTTGGTTTTTGTTAATATCTAACTACTCGATATTGATTGTATATAACTTTGTTAGTTTTCATACTTTTCGTAAATAAGCATATAAATTATATACTATAGCAGTATAATCTATATATAATAATGCTACAAAAAACAGTTATGAAGTCAAAGTAAGTAAAAAAGAATCTTTTTAAAAATTTTTATAGTTATGGGTTTATTTATTAAATCGCAACTAACTGATATTGTTTTTGAATAATCTAATAAAAAAAAGATATTAAAAGTCGTTAAGGTGTTAAGTATTTTAGTTATGGAACCATTTTCAGACTCTTATAAAACGCTAAATGAGAGAGAGAGAGAGAGAGAGAGAGAGAGAGAGAGAGCTAAAGATGTGTTTATCTGACTAGAGCCGAGCAGCTGTAAAAGAAGTATCCGTTTATTTCTTCTTTCTTTTTATTTCAATAACTTTTAAAATATTCTTAAAAGACTATAGTTAGCCTAAGAACGTGACTATACAAATAGTTCATGAAGTTTAATATTCTATCTGGCCAAATTGTCAGCTCTAGAGTCTACTTCAAGAGCATCGTGTCCGTGAACCCATATTAATACGGTTATCCTGAAAACTATGCTGATATTATTTGGAGTTGCCAGACAATTTTGAGCACATCAAATTAGTTACTGAGATTTATTCTCCAAAAAAAATCGTCATAAATTCTTTGACTATTTAAAAAGTAGATTATTTAACTCAATATAATATTCCATTTTGCGAGATTGCTTTTTTTTTATCATGATAAAAACGAGAACACAGTTAGGTTACATAAAGCATAGGTATACTACATACATCGTTCTTTTTTATTACGTAATACAAGACATAAAGCATTACATATTACATATCTGTATCTATATTTGTGGTTTGAACAGAACATTGAATTTATGTTTGATTTATTATCGGGTGTGGCTTCAACTCCTGTGACTAGACCTTGTTTGCTTACAATTTTAATTTTTTATTTACTAAAAATTCAAATAAAAATTACACAGAAAATTTGATTAGCTTTTTAGAGAAACATTTATTACAAGTAATTAAAGATATTAAAGACTTATAACGTACAAACGTACTCGTCTGTCTAATTTCCTTTCAATATAACAAATGTCCAATTTAACGAGTAACAAAATTTTATCATTCTTAACGAATACATAATTCGTTATAAAGAATAGTTAATAATTTAACGAGTACTACAGGAACACAAACGTATATTATAGGGAATCTCTCGTTGAAATAACAACTAAAATCCTGGGGAACACTTAAATCTTCCATACATGGGGTTAAAGAAAATAATGCACGTGGTAAAGGAAAGTATTAAAAAATCTATAGAGAAGAATAAGAAACAAATGAATTTAGGTTTTTTTTTTTTGAAAAAAGATTATGAGCATACAGTTGTATGCTTAGCCAAAAATTCAATAAATTAAAATAATATGAAGAATTTTTGTTGTTGTTCTTCACTACTTTTCGAAACCTCTCTTAAAAAAAATTTAACGAATGTTTCGATTTAACTATTTGTCTGCGCAAGAAATCTTCCATTCAATTGGATGGATGACTATTGTATGTAATTATTATGTTTGTCATTTTTTTAATAACAAATGACGAGTAATTCTAACTAATTTCTAATAATTTATATAGTTTAGTTATTTTTTTAATTGAAAATATTTTATTTTTATTATTTATTATTTTAAGTGCCATTTTATTAAAAGGCCAGATAGAAATCACGAAATCAAATTAATCAAATCTCTTGGATTTCATCTTAGAGATCGAATGATTTAACAACCATAACTCGAATCATGTTAGAAACAATGGTTGGTGTCACTCGCCAGAGTACTATGGACAATAGTTCTATCCATTGAAAGTGTTGAACAATACGGGCACTTTCAACCTATCCTAGTCAAGTGTATACTCTTAATTATAATTTTTTTTTTTAAATACTCTTCTTATCTTATATATGTTCTTAATTACAATTTTTTTTTTTGCCAAGCACCGACTTCTTGATGGAAACTTACATATAACTGAAATAAGTAATGAGTCTTGTTTAAATTAAATTCGATGTTGACGTTATAGCTAATATCTGATAACTAATTATTAAAAAAAATTAGTAACATTACTGCAAATCATAAGGTTTCTGCAATTTTTATCTATAAATTTTTTTAAAAATGCAATAATATCAAATCTATACAATGAAATTCATATAAATAAATATTTCAATTCTGTATGGATATTGTAAAATAATACTTCTGAAGTACTTCTTCAAAACATATTCATTTCAATGGAAAAAGTAATTTATTTCTGCAAGCAATGCAATAAATTAAAATAATAAACTGCTGTTTCTTGAATGACTTAGGTTATGCTGAAGTCATCAACTTTGCTCACTTAAGTCATACTTAAGTTCAGTATTTTAAAATATTTTTACGATTTTAAAGATAACATTTAACTAGGACTGAAAGTAAAATCGGTTCTAAAATTTTTTTATTAATTCTATCTATTTATATTATTATTATTACCCATTCCTACTGTTTTTATTATTATATCAAGTTTAAATTTATTTACTTTTTAGTCTGTTTGATGCTTAAAATATATATTTGTTAAGTTTTATATATATTATATATATATTTTTTCGGCATACGGCTAAAATACCATAGCTGTAAACTTTATATATATAATATAATTATTATAAGTTTCTGTGTAATACAACAAATTTAAAATTAAGTAAAATAAAGCTAAAATACTACTACTTCTAATATATAATATATAAGATTTTATGTATTTTGTGTTATTTTTTATTATTCCATTTATTTTTTATTATTCTATTTATTTTTTAATATTCTATTTATTTTTTATTATTCTATTTATTTTTCATCATTCTATTTATTTTTTATCGTTCTATTTATTTTTTATTATTTTATTTCTGTTTTATTATTCCATTTTTTTCTTATTCTATTTATTTTTCATCTTTTTATTTATTTTTTATTATTCTACTAATTTCTTATTGTTCTTTTTATTGTTTAGGATTCTATTTATTAATTATTACTGTTAAATTATTTACTATTATAAACTATTTTTTGTATTTAGATTTGTAACAAAATAGTCATGATGTTTAAAAAAGGATATTAAAAGGACTTAAAACTGCCATACGACTTAAGCTATTTGAATGAAACTTTTTAAAAATATTAAAAATAACTTTGAGCTGAATTTTCTTTAACACCCTGTATTTTGTAAATAATAGAAAAAAATTTTAGTACTAATATTAACCGCTTTAAAAAAAAGTTCCTCAAAAAAAAAATCCTCAATCAAAAAATTTATATTATTTCTAAATATGTTTGCTTGATCTTAAAACCACTTACGACGTCCATTAACTGTCGTATATTTTGATGACTAATAATTCTTTATATTTAAAGAATTTTATACAAATTTCCAATCATTATTAGAGATAATTTTGACTAAAATAATTTTCATCTATCATATACTTTTTTGCTGTAATTTTTATTTAAATCAAAGTATAAAAGTACTAAAAAGTGCTTTTTTCGAGCAAATTTATGCATTTTTGTAAAAAAAAAAATAATAAAAAATAATTAAAAATAAAAATCAATAAAAAATCTTTACAATATAATAAAGTATTGCGATACAAAAATAAACTAAATAAATTTTACAAAAATTTTGAAATTATTAAATTTACTGTAAAATTGATTTAAAATTTTGTGAGTAATAAAAGCCCACTTTGAAGCGTTAGGATTTCCGATATACAAAGGTATATCAATCATCAAATTTAACAACAAATATATTAAATTAAATGATTTTAATTAAATTTTAAATGAATTTATTCGGAATATCAACGTTTCCTAGTATACAGTTATTCACATTCCTAATAACTAATGTTAGACTGAGCCCCTTCGAAACGATAATGGTTGTTTCTTGATCCATGGAAACATTTCCCACATATATACAAAATATTCCAATAACACCCTGTATATAAATGAAATCATACTTATATGGTTTCTACACATTTGCACTTGTATTTGTTATTATTCTTGAACTCTACATTGAATAGTCAATTTACTTTCGCTTATCTACAATTTAACTGTATGTGAATGCATTTTTATATGCAGACAGACAATTTTGTATTTACTTCTTTGTAAAGCGAATGCATTGCATCGTTTCAGTAAATCTCACAATCTTTCGCCCATCGCCCATCCAATGGCAATTTTTAAGTAGCCAACGACCAGATTTTCTTTAAATAACGTAAACCAAAGTTGATAAAAAAATTGCTAATGTGCGAAGTGCATTAATTTGTTTATATAAAAATTGTTTATTTTTTTTCCCCTACATTTAAACGTATTTTTTATACGTAAATTTATTTTCATCTTTAAATGAAAATGGAAACACAACAATGCATACAATACGAATTTCCAATACATCACCGCCGTTTCTTTTGTATCTATTTTTTCTGTTCACTTAAACAAAATGGATTTCCTTTAATCTTAGTAATAGTTACATTATTCATCATTATAATAATTTACTTCTTATAAATTATATTGATTTGTGTGAGTCATAAAACACTCTCCAAATAAAAATTATTCTAAACTGATTTAAATTTTGAAATTGATATCGCGAACCAGCCACTAACAGACAGAAGGACATGCCTTTTGATAAATAGTATAAAGAAAGTACTTTATACCTAAAAGTATACAAATTCTTATAATGATATAATGATGTTGTATAGTTTACAGAAATCATAATTTAATAAGACTTACAATTACTCTCATTGATTATCATTGAAGCAAATCTTACTTTCTGAAAAAAGTTTAAAAGATCTCATAGATTCAAGCAAGCTCATCATCACATTCAGTTAGTAAATGTAAACCTTGATATTTGTCTTAGATTTGGTTTACTATTACAGTGGGTCGACAAGCGCATTCCACATTATAGAAATGTGAACCTGTTAAATCTTTGTTCATATACAAAGAAAGCCTTTCCCGGACACATTAATATTGTATGTAGTATTTTTTTGTGCTTGTTGCATATCGTCAAGTCCAGCTTGTTTTGGTTGTGGTGACCATCGAGCCCACTGTACAGTAGAACTAAAATGGGAGTTCTATAAATGACTGCGTTGAATCTTATTGATACGTCTACTCCCACTCACCATAATGTTTAGTTACCTATAGCTTCACAGCAGCTTTTACATAGTAGAAAATCATATTAATCTTGATGTTCTCGTCCAAAAAATCTAAGTAAACGGGATCGTTTTATAAGCTGAATTAAGAAATATTTCTCAACACAGCAGAAGAATTTCTTTTTTATAGTTGCTTCTTCGATCTATTGAGCCTAGTAATTTTTTGAAGATAGATTAAATCTTATTTTTTATTGGAACTTCACTTTAATTTTATTTAGAATTAGTTTTTAATTAATCATTACATGGTTGTTTATGATATATTTAATTGAGTTACCATTTGTCTTGTACTGTGAAGCAGATTCTCCTTACAAGTTATTCAGATTATCGATAATAGACATTATTCGATATAACCTGACAGTTTCATTATATGATGCGAGAGAAGAAAAATTTATCATATTAAGGTGTTTCAACAATCCAAGACAACAGCAAACCCGTTAGGTGTCTTCTTACAGTTCCAATATATAGGTGAAGTTTATATATACCTATAAACTTATCATACTATTATATTTGAATTTAATTATGGATCACATTTTTTCCAAAAAAACTTAAAACGCAAGTACTTACGCTTTCCCTTGTTTGAAAATAATGAAATCAATTGGCTTTAGTGCAAATATGGGAGTAGTGTTGCCACCATTTGGAAAGTTGAGGCAATTTGAAACGCTTTGCAGTACAATTCGATAAGTTTTTGTAAATATATAAAAAAAAAAATTTAAATAAGATCGAACCTTTAATTTATGTGTAAACTTTATAGAAATCTATTTTATTATATATGAATTTTTCTGGACCTACATGTTTGAGCAAATTGATTAAATTTGTGTTCTTAATACTTTATTTAATTACATGATTGCATAGTCATTTTATATAAGAACTATATAAATCTATTTTATTATATATATATGATTTTTTGCGTATCTACATATTTGAGAAAATTTATAAAGATTTGTTGTTTGAGACTAGTTCAGAAAAAACTATTAACAATTATCTGGATTTCTACATTTAAACCAGAAGTTATTATCTTCTATTTAAATAATACATTGTAGCTCTATGCTCCTCCTAGGAGTTAAAGGATTTAATATATATAAAAAATACATTTAATAAAATATTTATTCTAATTTACTTCATTCGTATACATATCTCACTAAGACTGGATAGTAAGCTGTATATGTATATTTCTATATGCTTAAATTGTGATCTATTGGAATAATGCTTAAGCAAGGAATTGTTATAATACATTACTAATATTTACCACTAAGATTGTTTCGTTAGTTTTATATACTTGGACCGTAATTTTTTAGAAAAATACAAAGTTTTTTTAGCAGCTTAATAATTTGTATCATTGAAACATAAATTAGAATATTGCAATGTTTTTATCTAAAATGATTAAATTGTTTATATTTATTAGTAGTATTAATAGAATTAATTAATATTATAATACTATATTCTTAATTCTAACTATATATAAGCTATACTATCTATACTATTTATTATTAGTATAGAATTAATTAATAATTAATTAATTTATTTATTTTATGTAGAATTGTTTTAAATAAAAATTTCTTTCTCACCATAAATATTCATAAATCTTATAATTCTTCCATGCTTTATTCAATACGTGACAAACCTCAATGCAAAGTTAATGTACCTTTTTACAAGAGTGTAAAGAATATTTTATAAGTAAACTATCTATTCCTTATCTATATTTCCAGCAATTTATTGTAGGTATTAGTTGAAATATCAATAAAACCTTTACAAACATATTTACGTTTACGTATATATATATTTCGCATATAAAAAATTTGTCCGCGTTCTTATCATAGAGCGTATCACTTTTTAAAAGTACGTCACATACGTATATATAAAATGTGACAATCTGTCGACTGTCAACCAACCGTTCTCTTATTTGAAAAAAAAAAAAAAGAAAAAATTTTTTTTTACGTTTTTATTCTATTGGGAACTCTTCCGTCAGTGAATCACACTTGGCAAACCGCACCCACCACCTATCACCACTTTCTATCTTCCATTTACATGGGAACAATTGCCAACAGTTCGCTCAATAACCGCCAAAACAGCCCGCGACTCTATTAAAAACAATAACAATCGCAATACACGAATGCGCTGTGACACGTTGTCGTTGCAAATTATTCTACTTCGTGTTACGTATTTCGCGTCTGTTGTCATATGGGTTCTTAAGCCAGTTTGTAGATAGTACGAGTTTGGAGATACAATATTCTGATTATGCAGGCAGGCACATGAGAGAGAAAGAGTCATATAAAAGAGATTGACAAAGAAATGTTTTCATGAAATTTTTACTTTTCTAAAATCTGTTCCATCTTATCTTCTCACTGCTTACTGCTTACTGCTTTACTTTCATTATGAAATCCAATTCTCTCAGTGGCGTACATCTATCTTGATAAGTGAGTTCTATTTTTGATTGCATATCGTCAAAAAAATAGATAGTATTTTTTTTGTATATATTTGTTATTATATATATATTTTTTTTTTGATTGTGGGTTACTGGTAAATTCAATACATAACGCTTTACGAGCAATTGACGACAAATGCTGGTGTCTGTATCACTAAGCACTAATTATAGTATAATACTATCCATTTAGTTTACAGTGGACTTATTTTATTCAATAATAAAAAAAATTTGTTTTTTAAAAAAAAATTTTTTAAAAATAAATGAAAATTCATTTATAATATAAAAACATTGATTCATATTTAATAATGATGATATCATTCTTCCATACTGCATATATTATAGTGACTCTAAATTATGTTTATATTTGACTCTATAATATGAATCAGCAACAAAAGTATATCGGCACTATTTTGCATGTCTTAGCTAGTGTTAAAGACTTAGTTCTTTCCTTAGTTAAGGCCATAATCTTTACTGAATGATATTTTATGTTCGGTCTGCTGAGAATATGTCCAGTCCATTTTCATAACCGGATTTTTGCAGTTATTATTTCAACTGTTTTAAAAATCTTAAACTTGAAATTACATATTCTCTATATACACCAAATCTGTAGAATCTAATGTAGGCACCAATTTATGAAATCTTTGTTTATGATTAGTTTCGAAAGTATCGTTTCCATAACACAAAATTTATTTAATTTATATTCCAGTTGATGATGCTCAGCTTAATCGCTAAACTATAATAAGATTATAATAATAAGATTAAAAATAACAATAATATATTTTGTAGTATTTAATAATTCATTAATATAGTTGTAACATTTACATATTTTCATATATAAATTGTTCCTTACCACAATCATCGAAAACTCATCTATAAAATTTTGAGTTTGACCGTTTGGTCGCCATTCAATCCTTAACATCATATAATCATTCACACGTAAACTTAAAATCATATAAAGAAAATGACAAAGAAAATGAAAGCGTATATAATATATAATAAACTATATATAATAATTAAACTCTTATATATTCAGAGAGCAAATCACCAAATTTGAACTATTCCAATGAAATACAATTCAATATATTAGTAAGATGAACTTTGGTTAAGTTATAACTGTTTTTAATTTTACAAATTATGGATTTTGGTGTTAAATATCTATATATAAATTGTCTAGACGATAGCCTTAATAACTGATCATAGTAATTTTGTTTAGTAGTGTTGTTGTACAATTTTTTATGGTTCCTCGTACTTCACACTACCTTAAACATTTGTGTAAAGATTATAAGCTTATATCAGCACTGTCACATAAAACTTGTTTAATGCGTTATAATCAAAAGTAGCGTTCACACTGATCACATAAATGAGTTTAAAAAAAATGTATCTTGTGTATCTTGTATCTTTTTCTGTATTTTGGTTATAACAATAGTGCTATTTTAACCAAACTCATTAACTTGATATTCAGTAAACTTTAATATATAAATTGTTTTTGTAAGACTACATAATAGTTAGTTTAATTTAGTTTATTATATTGTATAGATGTCATCTTTGGTAAGGATTTTGCAAAAAAAACAACCGCTTATCTTAAGAAGGACATAAGAAACAACAACACTGTTAGCTTATTTAACCTAACTTCTTTGGGTAACCCTTCATGGGGTTATGAAAAAAATTAACTTGTATATTTTGTGCGAGTTTCTGGAATATGAAAACTGATACATTGTAATCACTTCCAAACTGCGAAAAAAATTTATTGTTGTTTGTATTTATTATATATGAGAATTTTATTAAAGAATTTAATATTAATATAAATTATTCAAATATTCTACGGGTATGTCAACCCACAAAAAAGAGCATTTGATGACATATGGAGTGTTCAACTAAAGTAGTATTTTTTTTTCTTCCATATATTTACAAAAAATTGGGCCTTTAAAAACCCAAAGTTTACATTCACAATATATCAAAAGCTTTGTATACTACACTTTCAATGCTTTTGGAAGTCATCTAAAAATTAGAACTTTTTCGTTAAAATATATGAAATGAATTTTATGTATTGATGTACCTATAAATTTATTGGACCCATTATAATAAAAACAATATTTAAAAATTGTTATCTAATTTTGTTTCAGATTTTTCAAATTACAATTTTTTAAGAGATTTTTTGTCGTTTTCACCACTGTGAGACTGATTGAGTTCCCTACCTAAACGTTATTAGGTTTGTGTATCGTTCATGCTCAAGCACTAAAATCGTTTACTCTCTTTCTCTCGGGGTCTCTTCTTGTCTCTTCTTGTCGGCGGAAGAAACCAATGTGCTCGTAAGTAAGTAAAGTAACCTGAAACTTGAAACTCGTTTCGAAATGTTGAAAGCGTAAATCCCTATTAAAAAAGACAATAGCAAGAACTACGAGAAGACTAAAAACCGTAACACGTATCCACAACGTCGACAGTGCAACTCAGAAATACTGAAAGAACAACAAATATTCAAAAGCAAAGAAACGAAGATATTTCGACGAATTGTTGAATTGTTAACACAAAAGCCACTTTCAGTATTGAGTTCAGTTTGGAATTTCTTCGTCTCGTTTAGTCTTAGCGCGTTCGTCGTACATAAAAATCGTTAGGCGGTCTGCTGTATCGCTGCGATATTTAACTTGGTTGCATTGTTTTTTATTTTGTTTTATATTCTAATTACACTTAAGTTTAAATTAAAAGTCGACTGATTGCATTTTGTTGTATTTGTTGATGACTTAATTATTTGTTTCTATATTTTTAATGAACTAAAACGGGAAAGTTACTACCACGATTTGATTCGAGCAAGTGCCATTCGAAAACGTAAACATTTAAGCAAATTAAAGGCGCCAACAAAGTAAAAGGAACTGAGAAGGAGACTTACTTATACGTACACCAACGAAATATCTCAATTTATATATTTAACTTTATACCAAACAAAAATTTTAAATAACAATGGCTGGTGGTAATCGAAGATACGCACGCAATAACTCAAATGCAGTTCAATTGCCCGAACGTGGCCCAGGTAAATACCATTAGAGCGAGAACCCAAAACACATTGTTATTATTTGTAGACAGGTTTCTGCTTAATGTTTCCTCAAGGATTGCATTCTTCTAGTGCTGTTGTAGTGCACTGTTTATAATGTGCTGACAACAATAGACGATTTGTTGTTAGATACTCTCATCTTATCTCGACGCTACCACGCTACCGGTATTATTTCAAAGTTTTATAGCCACAATGTGAACACTTGATTCGTAAAACTAATTTCTTCTTATCGAAAAATCAAAATTTTTCTTGATAATTTAATTATTTTATGGCTTAATCAGGCACCCAACTTTTACCACGTAAACATTTTTTTTTAATTGAATTTTTGCTTCGAAAACGTGTGCTAGTCTTAGCCCTTTTTTACTTTCCGTCAACGTGGCTCTTTTGGCTCTTTTGCTTGGTTTTGAGTAAAATTTGAGTAAAAAGCCAAGACCCGCACATAATTCGGTAAATTTGTTGTAGGTGCAGTTTATGAAAGTTCATACGAGAAACGATGGCTTACATTTAGAATTTCAGGTTGCCACGCATGCACTGATTTCTCGCTCGCATTTTGTTAGCATTCTGTTGCTAACACTTAGTGCCAATGGAATTCTACTTTCGTTTAATAGATTTAAAATTCCATGTGGATTTTAGCAAAACTTGCATTTTCAATTAACAATTCCATTCAAGGTTATCACTTTGGGTCATTCTTAATACTGTTGCGCTTTTTTTTTGTTTCTTAAACTAAATGCAAATATTTAAACTAAATTTTAATATTTTTTTCATTTATCGTCAAAGTGTATTAACATTTAGAAAAATTTTCAAAAAAATATATAAATCAATAGCACCCTAGAATGGGAGCGTTTTAACAGGTTCAGAAATGCAAAACATAGACTGAATCTATAAAAATATATTTACTTGAAGAGTTTCCTAATTGCTATACTAAAAGTAAGAACACTTAATTTCACTGTATTAATTGTTATTAATAGTTTATAATAGCTGTTATAATAGCTTCAAAGTTTTCGAGTAGTAGAATGCTTGAGCAATTCGAATAGTAGAATGCTTCACCCGTTCGAATAGTAGAATGCTTCACCCATTCAAATGGTAGAACGCTTCACCCATTCGAATAATAGAATTCTTGAACAATTCGAATAGTAAAATGCTTGAGCAATACGAATAGGAATAGTAGAATGTTTCAGCAACTCTTTAGAAATTCGGATAACATAATGCTTCAACAATTAGGATGGTAGAATGCTTAAGTAATGCGAATAGCAAAATGCATGAGGATTTCGAATAGTAGAATACTTAAGCAATTCGAATAGTAAAATGCTTAAGCAATTCGAATAGTAGAATGTTTGAGCAATTCGAACAGTAAAATGCTTAAGGAATTTGAATAGTAAAATGCTTAAGGAACTCGAATAGATTAATGCTTTACCAATTCAAATAGTAGAATGCTTCAGCAATTGTAATAGTAAAATGCTTAAGCAATTCGAATAGTAAAATGCTTAAGCAATTCGAATAGCAAAATGATTAAGCAATTCGAATAGTAGAATGCTTGTGTTATAGTTATAATTTGACTAAACTCAAATTCAGAGCTTTGGCTAAAGCACTTCAAATATTCGAAAGCATAACGTTACTATTAATTAGACAGTGTCTCTATAAAGTTTACTAAATATTTATTAAACCAATTTAATATATATAATTATGTCAACGAAATTTTTATATATGTAATTAATAGTGCTTTAAAGTGTTCGAATAGTGCAATTTTCGAACCACTCGAATATACGAGGATTCAGACATTTCGTTTGAAAACTTCAAAGGTTTGAAAAGAACAGCTGATTGAACAGCTGATCTCTATATATTATTTTGCAATATTTTTTTTTTTTGTTTTATGCAAATTCATATAACAAATCATGTTCGAACACAATATAATCTTTGATCATTTTCAAGCACGTCGCTATTCATTACATCACGTATGCACTGGATACTGGAGACCTTCACAAGATTATTTGAATATAGTCCGTAAGAGAAAGAGTCGACAAAATAATTTTTTTTTTTTTTGAAAATAAAGTGGGTATCTTAAATTGTTAAGAAAAATATGATCTCTGACAGTATTTAAAGAGTTATTGTAGTCTAAGTAATAGTTGATTCTTCTAGAAAAATATACGAAGTTAAGTTAAATAAATTTATTATAAACTCTTCTTAATAAAAGGAGATAAAATTCGAGTTATCTAAAAAACTTACATATTTTGATTTGTCTTATATTTAAACAATATATAAATAATTATATATATATAAATAATTATATATATATTAATAATATATAATAAAATTATATATAAATAATTAATTAAATGTATAAGTTTAAAAGGCAAGTAATTAGATATTAAATGAATATATTTTTTAGTGTTTTAGGATCTTTTTTAAAACACGGATAGTAATAATTTTTTATTATGTAGTCGACCTAACAGTTGTTTACTTTCACAATATATTTAATTTAAAAATATAATGTTTTTTCTTTATATATTTATACAGCAGTTAGCAGATAGGTAAAATAAAACGAAAAATATTCTAATTTAATCACGATAACATGGGTGCTTTATGTTAAATAAAATATTTGCTTGAATAAAATTTCTTTTGCAATAAAGGGAAATCCAATATATATAACATATGTACGTGAAAACTAAATAGCTTTTTACTTAGCTATTAATTTATTATAATTAATGTTACTTAAGTGCACTTATAGCTCGTTTGATTCCTTATAATTTCACAACTTTTGATCACCGCTTAAAATGATTACTATATATCATATTACATATCTCTTAATTTGTTACTTCTGGATGTAGTTAAGATTTTCAATATCTAAAATTTTATTGTGCATTATTTTATCACTAAAAAGTTTTTAGTTTAAAACTAAATTAAAAAAAATAAATGTCCATATACTATAAAGGTCTAATACAGAATGTATTTGATGTATTAATATTTCATTAGGATAGACATTATCGATAGTGATATTTCAGTGATATTTCACTGGAATTTCAAAATTTTAACACAGATGTTATCTTGATTTCTTTTAAATGTTATCATACTTGAATTTATAATATATTAAAAATATATTATTGATTTATGCTTTAAGATTAGAAGAGTTTACATAATTAGAAGTATATCTTTCATATCTTTCTAGATTTAACTATTACTTTTTCTGAGATTGAAGAGTTTCTTATATTTATCTCTGCTATTTTTAATGACATATGCATATCTTCTTTGATTTTTATTTTTCCTCCTCAAGATAAGATATAACATATCTGATTGAAAGTTCCAATACCGCTATTCTGTATAAATAAATATATATATATATATATATTTGTTAATATTTGTTGTTATTGACTTTTGAATAAAATAATTTATAATAATATATATTCATCTTTTAGATTTTTTTATATTTCTAATACTTGATTTTTTATTATAATGTATTTTAATTATACTCATGCATATACATATATTTAAAAAAAAAAGATTATCTTATCTTAATCATACGTAATATATTATATATTATTTATATTATATATATTGTATATATTATATATTATTTATATTATATATATTGTATATATTATATATTATTTATATTATATATATTATATATTATTTGTTTTATATATATTATTTAAATTATATATATTAAATATATATTTTTATATATTAACTATGTATAATAATGTTTAGTATTTTTTTGTTAACATACAATTGTATTTTATTACATAATGAACAATTTGTGATATATTGTTATATATAAGTTCTATTATACATATTTTCTTATTTCATATACATAAACATGGAAGTCGTGGAAGTGCATGTACTTTTAAACCGCTCCATGAGTTTTAATGTTTTTAAGTGGAAAGGTGTGTGGAAATGATCCCAAAATTGTTAGATTCGGTTGAGCCAGTTACTCTAAAGCTGTATATATATATATATATATATATATATTATCATGATAAATAATATATACTTATATATATATACTATTAATTATATAGTAATTATTACATATTATATATTTTAAAAGATATTTTTTTTTGTTATTTTATTAAATATAAAACAAAAATTTAAGCCGGTGATGCGAATAATTTTGTCGGCAAATACGCATTACTTATGGCAAAATGTAGTCATAATCGGGATGATGTAATTACAATAAAATTCATTTTTTTCTTTTTTTTTTAATAATACTAATTAAATATTTAAAAAGAAAAAAAACAGGATGACTGGTTACCCGCTTACAAACACTTTTGCTATCATTTCTGCTTCATTTGCAACACTAAATCTGTCAGATACTTTTTTAGCAGGTAAACCAGTTTATAGCACATTGAAGATGCGATACATGTATATGCATTAAAGTATCAATTTTTTATGTAAATCGATTTATAAAAAATTCACTCATCACTACGCACAAGTTACTCTGATTTTAAAAGTGTACGAAAAAAAAGAAAAAATATCTAAAAAGTATTAAATAAATATATGTAGATAGTTTTAAAAATTTATATCACACCTCTCAATCAAAATAATTTTGTGAGCTGCTAACTTTCTAAAATGTTCAAATTTAATTGTACTGCGTTACAGTTTTTTTTTTTATTCAAACAAAAAAAAAATGTATGTCATTTAATTTTTTTTTTTTTATGAAATATTTTCTATTTATGCTATGAAAACTTAAGTTTATATATTTCAAGCCTTGAGCTCTTTTCATTTTGTATTCAATTCTACAATCAACAAAATACCATATCAAACTGTTTAAATTTACATAAAATTTGGTAGATCTTCCCGGTTAATATCCGCTGCTTAGTAACAAGTTTTTCTCTAAAATTGTAGTTTTTATATAATTACCTGTTTGGAGAGCTGGCCTTTCTCTTCATTAGTTATTATAATATATAAAAAATTCATTTCGAAATTAAATACTTTTTTATATATTAAAATAGTTTCTGAAAATGTAAATATCAAAATTAAAAATAGAAGTGTTAAATTTAAACATGAAAAAATATACTATATTTTATTACTTTAATTCTATTTTGGGCTAACCAAATAACTCCAGAGACTACCAAATATCTTTTATTTGTGACAGTTATAGTATGAAAGATAAACTATGAAAAGCAATAATTTTTATAAAAATGTTATTTTATCAATTGTATTGAAATTTAATATATTATACATAATTAATTTTCATATATTATTACTTTTTAATAAATTATTTACATAAATAGGTTATTTCGAACAGTAGCGAACTACAACAACAAAAATTTTATATTATTTTAATTAATTGAATTTTTGGCTGACCATACAACTGCTTCGAGTATTGTCAAATACCCATCATCAGTGGTCTTGGAAATAATTCTTATATTTAATTATTCGTAAATAATTATTTTTCAGACTGCAAGTACCAGGATTCGAACTCGGGTCGAACTTATTTACTAATTAATACTTACAAAATATTAAATCTTCAATATTTATATATTTATATTTTATATAGAAGGGCAGGGCACGAGTACTTGAAGTCTCAAAAAATTATTTACATATAATTAAATAGAGGAAATAATTCCAAGACGACTGATTACGGGTATTTAGCAATACTCAAAACAGCTGTATATATAGTCAGTTAAAATTTAATTCATTAAAATAATATAAAAAGAATTTTTGTTGTTGTTGTTCACTACTATTCGAAAAACCTCTTTAAAAATTTAAAACAGTTCGTAAAGCAACCATAAATATATATAGGTACATTTTATATAAACTCCACTACTAAATTCAAATTGCAGTTTTTATATATTTTTTATCCAGCTAAAGGTGACTTATTGTTAAAATTAAACTTTAACATTTGTTTAATATTTTTTAATATATTCTATATTTCGAAAATGATCTAACATAAATTAATATTAATGAAATCTATATCTAAGCATCATCCTCTTTATTCTATTGTCGATATTGTCTATATTGCAATATAGACAATAAAATCCATCATTCTCTTTATTCTATTGCCTATATTGTCTATAGTGCATTATAAACAATAGAATTAAAGGCATGATGCTATAGCCGGATAAAAACTATATAAAAACAATAATAAAAATTTACGAAATAGAATATATTGAACTCTGATAAGCACTCAATGCTGAACTTATCCATTTTTTTTTTTACTTGGATCAACTAATATAGGACGGTAATAAAAAGTACCTTCTAGGTGCATTGACTTATATTAACATGTGCAGTAGATTTTTGCTGTTATAGAGTGGGTTCAAAGCAGACTTTAGTAATTTGTGTTATTTTAAATGTCCTGAAGTTAGTGTTATCCAGCACCTTTACCCTTTTTTATAATTTCAATGTTCTATTTGTCACATAGTAATGCTAGTTTAGTACAAGTAAAATAAGCAAAAGCCAAAGCTTTACCCTTTAGCACCAAAAATGTGAGCAACAAGCAGAACGTGAAACAAAAAGCAGTTATGCCTAAAAATTTCTAAAAAAACTTCTCTATTTAAATATTTGTATTGTTAATGAATGGAATTTCATATGGCAAATGTTTCAGATAGAGATATAACAATGTTATAATTTAGAAATAAAGTTTTACTAAAACTAATACGAAATAATGCAATTTACTAATTTTCTATTATTTTATTCTATATTGAATTTCTATTCATAGAAAAATAATTTTTACATTATATATTTTTATATATAATATACAAATGTTTAAATACCAAATAAAATTTTTTTATTTATTATATTTTACTTAAACTTATTATTATAAAATAGTTTTTTTTATTCAAATATAGTTCAAGTTGTACACATATTTAAGTATAGATTTATTTAATATTTATTTAATATTTTAAGTTTGGTCATATTTTAATAAAAAAATTTTTTTAGGAATAAGCCTTTGAGCAATAATTATTATAAATTACTTGTTTGGGAATTATTATTCGTCCTGATTGGAATGGTTTTCTTTAGAACCATAATACCGACTTTGTTATGTTACAAAAAACTGGTTGTTTTTCTTTATGAAAGTACAGAAACTTTGTATAAGTTTATCTCAATGAAAATTCTCCTGGTATTCTTAATATATTTTACTCTATATAAATAAAAATAAATTCTCGAATTATAATAAAAACTTTAATTGGAAACTTTTTTCTCTGACATTTTTAGAAAGGCTCATCAATAAACTCTAATAAACTTAAATTCTTTAGCTGACTTTACTAATTATATTTTCTTTTGTTTTTATATTTTTTAATATAAAAAGATCTAAATGAATTGCTTTATTGAATTTTTTGTGATGTGCTTTTTGCTATTTTTAAATGAACATTTTTTTATATACGAGTATTTCTTCATCAAAAAATTATATTTACTTTACCTCACAAAAAATCAACTCAGCCAATTAAATTGAAATTGTTTTAAATTTACCTTTTATTTTACATACTTTTACGTACTTTATTTCAATTACGAAGCATTTTATAATTTAATTATTTTAAGTAACAAAAATTTTTTTAAAAGTGCTGCGTTTATACAAAATGCATTGGCTCTTCCACTTCCACTTTTACTTTTAAATTTGTTCGCAATTATTTTAAACTAAAACATACATATATGTATTTAATATTAAAATATTATTTTCTAAACTTCAATAAGTATTTGCAGTATTTATATTAACGATATGAAGTCAATTTTATTAGTTATTTTTAAATAAATAATAATATAAATAAATAACTAATAAAAAAATAAATAAATAATAATAAAATGAATAACTAATAAAAAAAAAATAAATAATAATAAAATAAATAAATGTATAATTCATTTCAATAAATAAATAATAATCTTTTAATTAAAAAATAATTTAATTTTAAGTAATCTAATAATAATTTGATTTTTTACATATGTATATAACATTTATTAATAAAAAAAAATCTGTTTTCGCAATATATTAATTTCCGCTTTACAACGAAATCTTAATAAGATTATAAAAAAAAATTGCTTAAAATCGTTTTAAGTATTGTCAGCGGTTATGCCAGCTGTGAACAATATCTATCGATAATTTCACAAATAAATAAAAATTCAATTTACTACGCCTACCCATTGCGCCCTCTCCAAGATTATTTGTTGCTATTTTTTTGTTTTGTGAAAACCTAGCATTGAAAAAGAAAACCCACACAGTAATATTTTTCTTATTATACAGGTTGTTTATTTAAAACTTCATAAATTATTTTTAAAAATACAAATAAACACTAATTCATTATATATTAAATTCTCGATTTAGTTTATATCTAATAAAAAATTTTTTTATTTATTTTATATGTTATAATAATCAATTTTTATATATTTTTAATTCATATAGGTCGATCAATTTTCTTATTACAGTATTTTTTTTCCAATTTTTTTTTTAAATAATCGCTTTCGTTTTAACTTTAATTTTATATCATTTTATTTTAATAATACCTTTTGATATATTTTTTCAATAGTTTCTTTGGTAGCGAACTCTTTATTCTATTGACAACTGCTTCTTTTATTTGTATTATTTTTTATTGATAATATATATTAATTAATTTTGCATATATATTAACTTGTTTTTTTTATTAACTTGTTTATATTAAAAATAAATATTTTTTTCTTTAATTTTGAAAATTTGTTATTAGTGTTTTTTTTACCATTTATTTTAATTTTTTTAAATTATATTTTTTAAATGATCTTTATTTTATTATAATATAGTTTTCATAATTTATTTATATAATCATAAATATATATTATTATATCAATTTTTATTTTATTTGAAGGTGTTTGATTTTAATTTATTTTTATTGTAGTTATTTTATTTTAATATTAGGTTTTTTTCAAGAAAATGTTGTCTCACAATAATTATTTCGTGAATTTTTAATTTTTATTTTCTTTATTTTTATTATCAATAATTTTTATAATAAATTATTTGAAAAAATAATTATTTTTATAATAAATTATATTCTTTAAAATGTTATATTTTAGCATACATAATATATGTATCACAATTTTTTATTACATTGATTTTTTATTTTTTCTTTCCACTTTTTTTTTTATTGTTTAATTCCTTCTCTCTATTTTATTTATATGGTATATTCTATTATTTTTTATTTTTAATATTCATCATAGATTTATGTAAAAACTTCAAATTTAGAATTTAGAATTTACTCCATATTTTCTATATCTTATTATATATAGACATAAAAATTTTAATTATAAATTTTTATTAATATTTCATTATTATGCTTTTTATTAAGTCAATACATTTTTTTATTTTCTCCCACTATTCTATTTTTATTGGTAATAATAAAATTTTAAATAATATATTTATGAATATAAATTATTTTTAATTATTTCTTTTATTATATGTATATATATTTATTAAATATATTATTAACTATATATATAGAGATCTTCAACTAAAACTTTAAAGCTTCACTATCACTACTTTTATTTTTTATTCGCCAAATTTTACTTTCTTACCAAATTTTATATTCTTTTTACTTTTTTTTGATGCTGTTAATTTTCAAGTGCCACTTTACTTTTTTTTTCGTCAAAGTTTACATTGTTCTTTTATTCTCTTCTCATTTTTTAAGCTGTTAGGAAGTATTTTGATTTTGACGAAATATTAATTTGTGATTGTATTTTCATTTTAATTTAGTTTAGTGCTTTAAACTAGCACTTTGATTTTTAATATATTTGTGTTAAGAAATGAGTAACATTGAGCTATGACTGCTTGCAGAACTAGAGTTTACTTTGTAATTTACTTGGATTTATTTTAATATGATAAGATTTAATATAATATGTTTAGTATGATATGATAGTATGATAAGTGTGATGCAGTGTAACACTAAATATAAGTTATATATATATGCCATCTAAAATCAATCTCTATTAAAATTTTAATATTTGACGTTGTCAAATCTTCTCCGCCGAGGAGATGTTTACTAGGGCTAAAACGCCACAGAAATAAATCGAGTGGCTATTTATACATATATATAATTAATATGAATATATTATTACATTTTTATTAATAAATGTTATATATAAAAAATCAAATTTTTATTAGATTACTCTAAATTAAATTATTATTTATTTAAAAGGTTATTATTTATTTATTTAAAAGAATTATTCATTTATTAATTTTATTATTATTTAGTTATTTTATTATTATTTCGTTATTTTATTATTATTTATTTATTATTTATTTATTATTTTTTATTTATTTTATTAATTTATTTTATTATATTTTGAAATACAATTTTTTTAAATATTAAAATCATTTGAAAGACCCACTGAAGTAAAATATTAGCTGAGGACCGGCCTGCACTTAAAGCATAGACATCAACCTAACAAGAAGAGATTACGTATATATAATAAAAAAATATATCAGTATACCATACCTTTGTTAGTCCCAATCAGGTTTAACTGTGCTTTTTATACATTACCCTGTATTTATTGTCGTCGTCGTCGTTCCTTATTCACTTTGCGTTTTTTTGCTTGTTATTTTCTTTGTTAAATGTTCTTCTTTTTTGTTCTTTTTTTGTTCTTTTTTTTTTTTTTTTTTTTTTGTTTGTTTTTTTTTTGTTTTTTTTTGTTAGTAGCGCAAATATAAAACAAAAATCTTTCTTTCTTAAGCGGAAAATTGAAAATATCTCTTCGGATACAAAGAAATAAAATTGGTGCTGTTACTGTCGCTGTCCCCCAAAACGTTCGGGCAGATGCCTTGATTTCTTGATTTCATCGTGTGGTCACTGTTAACGCATTTATTTTTGTGTAAACCCGCGCGCGGTTTTCATTAGTTTTTGTATATTTTTCGAAAGATTTTAAAGAACTCAAAGAGATACATATAGAGATTTAATTAAATTCAAATAAAATAAATTTAATTAAACTCCTATTTAAGCAACTACACAAATCTGATAAAATATTTTAAGTGAATTTCTTTGTTGTTGTTGTGAAAAATTAAAACAAAAGTGCATAAAACGACATCATGTGCAAATCCATACGTAATTTACAGTATTATATCTATGCAATTTCTCTCAGATTTATTTATAAACATTAATTATATTTGTGAATATTAAAATACAAAATAAAAAAAAAAACAGCAAAAAAAAAGAAGAAACAAAAATTTTAGCTAAGTTGACGAATTATCTTAGAGATTGCATAATGTTTAAAAATGCTCTCATAAATAATTTCGTATTGAATTTGTTTAAGATTCGTGCGTAAATATATATAGTTTAATGTTAGGGAGATATATTCGATTTAATTAAAATTCTTTTATTGTTGCTGTTTTCTTGAAAGTGATTTTAAATTTAATCTTTTAAGTATTAACAGCTTTAGCCTTATTGCCTTTCGAGTAAATAAATCTAATTAAGTATATAGATATTTGTTATACGCGGAGACATTTTCAAAATATTATCTCATTATTGTTATTGCTTAGATTGTAATTAATTTGCAACTACTTAAAATATCTATACATATATATATATATATATATGAGAATGCAAATTAACTTTTTTTTTTTCAAATAAATATTTGTAATGGAACTTGAAATAATATTACTACTCAAAAAGTTCAATTTCCGACAATTATTCCATTAAAAAAATAATGAAAACAATTACTATAAAATAATACCAAAAAAGTAATAAAGAAATAAACACTTATTATATATACCAGTTTCACTTTAATTAAATTTAAAAAATAAAATAATTTTTCCAAGTTTTAAAACGATATATTCTTAAAGATAAAATTTATGGTTTTGAACGATAACAATTCTTAATTAAAAAAATTTTTTTTATATGGTTTAAACTTAAATTTTATATGTAAATTCATATAATATTATTTTTTAATAGTCATCTTAACAATTATATATATTTCGATTTTTCTTCTTCTGTGATCCGCATCTCCCAGTGAAGCATAGAGCCTCATACTTCGATTTTTCCTAAGTGTAATTATATATTAAAGTTATGTATTGTATTGACAATACAATACGTTTATTATTGTCAATTAATTTTTTTATATAATATATTACTATTGTCAATTAATTGTTGTATATTATTATACAATATTATTTGTCATTAAAGTATTGTGTGTTAATAAATTGTGAGAAATAGCGATTCACTTCATTTTTTATACTGATCTAAATATTATATTACCAATTCCCTAAACATAAAATAAACATCGCCGATTAACATGAGAAACAATTTTAAATAATATTTATGTAATATATAATAAAGAGTTTTTCGAAAATTAATGAACTACAACAACAACAATTATTTTTTACATTATTTTAATTAATTGAATTTTTGACTGACCATACAGCTGTTTCAAGTATTGTCAAATATCCTTCACCAATACCAGGAAACAAACTCGTGCCCTGCCAAATTTGCAGCTCAGAGTCAGCGTACCTTAACCAACTGTTATAATATAATATTATATTGTATATAATATACGCACTCCCAGCTCTTCTAAATGAACTAATAAACAATAAGAACTTAAGGTTTCATATAAAAAAGCTTATTATTATATTTCCATGGTTATTATTATCAATTATAAGAAATTGATGATTTCATATAAAACAGTTTATTATCATATTTCCACTGAAATTGATACACATATTTTATTTTATTCCAGTATATGTTAAGTAGTGTTAAATCTAAATTACTATTTACTATTCTATTTACTATTAATTTTGCAAATTATTCTCTTTCTATGCTATTTAGCAAAATTATGAGCCAAACTCCATTAAAAAAATAATCGGTAAAATTTTATTTTGAGTCTTCGCCTTATTAGTACTGTGTTCTTGCGTGCAAAATGTCATTGCTCTGTGTACCTTTGTTTGCAATTTATAAACAAAATGTTTATTTTTGCTCGTATTCTTAATACTCGTATAATAAAGAATAAAGACAGAATATAAACACAGAGTTTCCAAGCTATATTTCTAGTAAGAAAATGAAAAAAGTTAATAATATATATGGAGAATAAAGTTATTTGCTTTAAAAGTTATGTTACTTAAATTTTTTTATTCGAAGAAATGACTTTTAAAATAGTTATTTTTAATTATTTCTTCACATGTGAGATAAATAAATATTATAAGGGATTACATGTAAATCTTTAAGTTTACAAAATGATGTCATTTTATCAATATTTAAACTGCTTATATATATTTAATAATGCTATAAAGTAGGGTTTCGCTAACTAAAACATGGTACTGTGTCTTCAATGTCACTATCAACATTTTCTCTCAATATTTATTCTAAAATTAAAAAACTTTCTTTTTCGCTTAAATGCTCTCTTAATAAATTATATTATTAGCCTTATTTATTCGTATATTATTTTAATTATTTAAATTTATCATAATTAATAAATGTTTTTCTTTTATTCTACAGTTGAATCCCTTATATATTGGCGCGATGTAAAGAAATCAGGTATTGTTTTCGGAGCCGGGCTTGTAACACTCCTGGCCATATCATGCTTTTCGGTCATAAGCGTATTTGCGTATTTATCGCTTATTCTACTAGGCGGCACAGTGGCATTCAGGATGTATAAATCTGTAATGCAAGCCATACAAAAAACATCCGAAGGACATCCATTCAAGTAAGTTTATAATTATACATTTTTTTGTAAATAAAATTAAATGTCTTTTGTTTTTTTAAGGGAATACTTGGATATTGATTTAACTTTATCACAGGATAAAGTACAAAACATTGCTGGTGTGGCTGTGGCCCATTTAAATGGTTTTACTGCTGAACTTCGACGATTATTCTTGGTTGAAGATTTAGTAGATTCCATTAAGTTCGGTGTTATTCTGTGGGTTATGACATATATTGGCGCTTGGTTCAATGGCATGACTTTAGTCATTTTGGGTATGTGTTATTGCTAATAAATAATAAAAATCAATTTAAAACTAATAAATTTTCAATTGTAAGAGAAGTAAAGCAAAATTAATTACAGATTTTATCTATAGATAGCTAAAAGTTTAAGTAGTAGATATATTTTATTTAAAAACTTTAAAAACTCCTTTTTGAATATAAACGAAAGAAAAACTCTTATTTTCAATACAGCAATGTTTTCGTTGCTAATCAATAGTATCTTAAACTAAGTAGTAAGACTTTTACATAAAATAAATGTATACAGTACATACTTTACACATAATTCTTTTGACTGGCTAATAAGAATATCCTTTCGTATTTTGAAATACATTGATTTAATTGAATTCTTAATGTTTAATCGAATGCATTATGAGTCCTTTGACTAGGTGTTAAATAAGATTAAAATACCAACCGAGAAGTGTTCTTATATTTTTATATCAATATAATTCTGTGTTCAATAGGTATTTATACGATATGTGTAAGATTAAGACAAACGGAGATATCAAAAATTTTAGATCTATTTATGCTATTTTCGATTGGTAAATTTGTATTTAATCTATAGATTTACTCTCAATCTGTCAAATTTTGTTGTTCAATCAAACATTTTTAGAGTAATCTAACGTTTATTTTAGTCATGTTCGTAGATATTTGTATTATTCATAAATATATATATCGAATCAAATCACATATAAAACAGCTGTGTGTTTCAGAGTAATCTTGCTACTCTGGTAAAATATCTAAAGTTATATACATTTTGCTCGAGATTTACCAATTAAAAATGAAAATTGAAGTAAAAGTAAATATAGATTGAAAAAGTTACCCCAGTCTTACCAATCGAAAATGGCATGAGTTGTATTAGTTAGCTTATTGTTTTACATAAAATAGATACACAAAAAGATATTAAGTAAAAATTTTATGTTCAAAAATACACCTTGTATAGTTCTAAATGAGTTCACATTAGACTTCTAAACACCATGTTTAGTCAAAAAAAAAAAACTTGATTGTAGTACATCTTATTACAAATTGTGCTTTGAACTTTTGCTAATATCATGTCTTTACATCTATCATTATTTGGTGACAATTTCTTATTTGTAGCTATAGATTACCATTTTTTATCTAACGGAACTGTTTAATATATCTTTATTAAACCTAATCATAAGGCTTATATATATTACTTCCTTATTGTGTTTGCCTGCTTATTAATATATATATATATATACTTATTAAGGTATATCTAAAAGTCCTTTTATTAGTAGTATAAAAAGTTCAAAGGCTATTTTTTATCATTCTTATAATATGACAATTATTTAATTCTCATTTAATTAATTATGAGAATTATATTATAATATTCTTATTTATTTAATTTTAAAATTAATTTAACTTTAATTTTTAAATATGAGAACTTTTATAAACTCTGGAAATATTTCTATGAAAATAAAAGTTCTCCTCTATCATGCACTGCACCGTTTTTCAAGTGATAGCATTCTTTATATAAAATAAAAATTTTCCTCTATCATGGACCTTATTTCAAGTCTTAAATTATAATGTTTAAAAGAGATCAAAAATGATATCATATATTAGCTGTGAGACGTAACAAAGCAAGCAGGCTACAGCTAGTTATTAATAAATATCTTTTTAAATCTATTTTTTTTTATCATTATTATTAAATAAATTAATAATTATTTTCATATATTTTATATTCTCCCTCTAGCTTTCGTCACACTGTTCACTTTGCCAAAGGTATACGAAAATAACAAACAATCAATAGATGCTTATTTGGATTTGGTACGAAGCAAGCTGACGGAAGTGACTGACAAGTTAGTATATTAATTTTATTATACTTATATGAAAATTATTAATATATCTCTTTTCTTTCAGAATTAAGGTGGCCATACCGATTGTCAATAAGAAACCAATCGCAGCAGAGACAGATAAGGACAAGTAGATTATTTGTAAAAATAACACTAAAAAGATTAATAATTATATAATAAAAACAAGAACAATTTATTAATGTTATATTTGCAAAAAAATGAAAACATATATACAAAAAATTAAGTAATGACAACAAACTTTAATATCAACAACAACAAACAGAAAAAAAAATTAAATAGAATAATCGTAACTCTTAAAGATTAAAATACAAAAAGAAATTTTGACACAGATAGCTGGAGCAAGACACTGCAATTATAATTATATTTTATATCAAACGAACGAAGTTTAATATTTTCTTTAATTATTCAATGTTTGTTTTTATTTAATCAAAAATATATCCAAATTTGATTCTTATATGCTTTTATTTAAATAAATTTTTTAGTTAATTTTATTATGTGTTTAAATTAATAACTATAGTTTAAGAATTATATGATTGGAATATTTATATGAATTTTTTTTAAACGAACGATATGAATTGAATAAAAATTTTGAAACCTTTTATAAAATATGCAATGAGTATGAAATAATTACATATATACAAATACCAATATATGTGTATTGAATTTTTAAATATAACAATAGTTTTTTATTTTAGATTTTAATTTTTGTTGATTTTTCTGTACAACAAAAACTTTAAATTTCAATAAAATATGAAATAAAAAAAATTAAGCTTTTGTTTTTTATTTTCAATAAATTTTAATTATTTGTATATAATATATATTATAATATATAATGTATTGTAATATTTTTAATAGTATATAATATTATGTAATATATATAATAATATATAATATTTTTATGTTATACATTTGTATGTATAAATATGTATTATTTTAATATATAATATATACTTAATATATGTATAATAATATATATTAGATATATATATTAGATATATATATTAGATATATATATTGAATATATTTGTATAATAATATGTAATTAATATTATTTTAATTAATATTAATAGTAATATTAATTAATAATAATAAATTATTTTAATTAATATTAATAGTAATATTAATTAATAATAACATTAATATTAATTAAAATAATATTAATTATATATTATTATATATATATTAATATTAATTAATAATAATATTAATATTAATGAAAATAATACTAATTATATATTATTATATATACATATTTAATATATATATCTAATATACATTAATATACATATGTTAAGTATGTATTATATATTAAAATAATACAAATAATATTAATTAATTAATATGATATTAATTATTAATTAATTAATAATATTAATTATTAATTAATTAATAATATTAATTAATAATAATATTAATATTATTATTAATTAATATCCATATTATTATATGCAACAAATCAGCCTTTCCCTATTGATTATTATTATTTTTAACTAATATTTTATAATAATTTTTAACTTTAAGGAGGTATTTTATTTAAATGTTACTTTGTTATTTTATTATTTATTGTTTTGATTTCCAAATTTCTATTTATATACATTTGAATGGGCTAATTAGTCAATGGTTAATTAATATACAACTTTTTAAATTAGTGCCAAAAAATATATTTCATTTGCACTGATATACTTGAGTATATTCTAAAATAAACAATAGTTAAAATATTGGTACAAATTAAATATATTTTTTAAAATAATTTCAAAATTCGTGTTTTATTTAACATTGACCAAGAATAGAAAAACTTATTTTATTTTAATATAAATTTTTATTAAAAATTTAAATTGGTTATAGTTGTCTTAAAATGGATGAATAAGTTAACTTTTTAAATTTAACTAAATTAGTGACTTTAATAAATAACTTCTAGCTAGTCTCTTATCATAAGAGAAAATTCTATTATTAAAAAAAAAATTTTTTTTTATATAAATAATTCAATATAATAATTATTTGAACTAAGAGTGCATGCATTGGTAAAATATTTCTAAAGTATTTTTTTTTATAATTATATAGTAATGATAAATCAAAGTATCGCAAACAATTATTAAAATACAATAAACGTTATTTATTTACTTGTTTATTTTTTATAGTTAATAAGCCAACATAAATTTTTTTTGTAACTCATTCTATATAAGCTGACCGCAAATATTATTTTTATAATTTTATTAAAGATCGATAGAAGTTTTGTTTTGGTGATTATAGTTATTAATGTCAGAAGTTATTAATAAATCCTATGTTTTGGACTTTACCAGAATATACCATTTACAAAGCCAATGCCGATATATTGCACTTTGTTATTTAAACCCAATGCCTTCTAGAACAATTTATAATTATATATTTTATTACTACATCTTTGTTATTCTATAAAATTAAATTATTATAATTATATTATAAATAATTTTATTTTTATAAAAATGTTGTTAATTTTACTTTTGTTGCAGTGAAATTGCTAAATATAGAAGAATTGCAAAATTTTAGAGTGTAGAACGAGTGAAAACAATTAAGCATTAAATATTTTATTAATGCAGAAGGAAATGTCTCTAGAAATTTTCTTCATTTAAAACATTGACATTATTTATAAAGAATATCGTAAGAATTTACTTTACTTTTTCAATTGCTTAATAATAAAATTTTCCTGTTACACCAAAAAAAAAAGATTATATAGAAATCGTATATTTCTACCGACATTGGACATTGACAGAGAACTACAGTAATTATCACAACAAATAAATTAGGCATTAAATTAAAAAAAAAAATAAAAATCAATAAAATATAAATGGTATTTTATAAATTAAATGATAACATTTTTAATGTGTGCTTATAAAGAAATAGAAAATAATTATATTAGAATTTAAGCAGACATTTTTATTAAATATATATTTGCAAACGCTTTTCGTCCTTCGTAAACAACGCCTACTTACTAATAAAGGAGTCACAGGCATCATTGTAAAATTCAATTATTTTTGATTATTAAATCATTATATTTATGAACTTTATATTTGTTTTAAAAAAAAAAATAATTACAAAATAAAAGAAAAATTTAAATTGTCTTCTCCTTTTATTTAATTTACTATCAAATATTTATTTTTTTCTTATACACAATTCATTCGTAATTAAATATAATTAAAAATATTGTATAAGATTCTTAATGTTGAGCTTTGTTTTAACATATATATTAATTATAAAAAAATTTATGTAGTTTATTTTTTATATATGTATAAGTAAAATAATATATATAAATATTATTTTTACTATCTACTATGTTAGATTTTATTAATATATTATTTAAGTTAAATTATTTTATATATGTTGCAAGATTGTTATAAGTATTTTTTGCGTTCTCAAAGCTTTTAACTAGCATATGAAAAGATAAATAAACATTAAATATAAAAAAAATTTTATTTAATTATTACATAGTAAATAAACAAATGGCGTAATAAATTAATAAATATTATCATTTATAATATTTAAAAATTGATACTTATTTTAGTAAATTTTATTATTACTATAAGCATTGAAGATATATTAACTTTTTACAGCATTCAACAAAAAAAAAAAAAGAAATGAATAAATAAAAAAATATATGTGCATGTAATTTTATTAATTCAAAATTTATTATTTATTAGGCATATGACGTGTTTGAAGAAAATACATTTTTTTCTATATTCATTAGTTGTAAAAGTGAGACATAATAAAAATTATAATTTAAAATTTTACATTTATATAAATTTACACAGAAAAATGCAAAAAAAAAAACAACAACACGAATTCAAGTATTTATAAAAATTTATCTGCAGCAGGAAAATTATGGAAAAAAATTAAATTAACATGTAAAGAAACAATGGGTAATTGAAAAGATTTCTGTATTACTTATTAATAAAATACAAAACAATATTTAAATAAAATTAAACTCTTAATAACGTAAAAGTTTTTAATTTTGGCAAAGTGGTTACGTATTTAGGTTCGAGCAAATATTCACAGCAAATAACGCGCCTCAACTGTCATCAGCGATAACTGCGACCTCCGACGGCCTCGTGTCCACAAGGGCCTCGCATTTGGTTTCATTTATGACATTAATCATATCCGAAGTATATCCGAATGTTTATATAGTAACCAGAATCATGTTCACAGTTCCAGTTAGTATAACTTCTACAGAAAGAAGCTTCTCAAAGTTAAAATTGATTAAGACGTACTTGAGAAGTATGATGATCCAAGAGAGACTATCTTCATTGACAATTCTATAAACAGATATAATTTAAAAAAAAATTGACTAAGACTAAAAGTAGGAAAATTCATTTATTTCAATTTGAAGTGAATGTAACTTATTTACTTTTATAACTGGGTATTAAAAGGGGCCTCGCAATTTTGATGTCGCTGACGTCCAGAATTGGTCTAGCTCCGCAATTGCGCTCATGCAGCAGACTGGTGGGGCAAAACGTTTTTTTGTTGTCGTAAGTATGTACCGTGCTCTTATATCTGAAACCCACTATTTATGATAAGCTTGAACTGTAACGGGCTTTCTATTCGTTATTGCTGTGGTAGAGATACTTTTATAGATTGTGATTACAGTTTTCGTCAAGAAATGTTTAAGGACTGTAACAACGTAGTTGTACAAGAAATATACTAGCAGATAACATAAAAGGAATTTCAAATATGAATACGTGGGTTTTACAATATGATTAGGTAAAGAAAGTGTGAAAGTAGATAGGGACATGAAGATCCAGAATTTTAATTGTCACTGTTTGTTGACGTTAACTATTTGAAGTTTAGGAAACCAATGTCTACAATACATTCTTTCATTAATACAAATCTCATTTATAAAGATCGATGGTATGAATTACATATTCAGCATTTAAAATGTGGACATCTAAGAAATCCAACGACAGCAAAGTAAGGAAATAATGTTAAATTTTATTATTATTACAGAATAATTAATACAATTACTGTTAGGAATACTTATAATTAACTTGATAGGATGACCACATAGATGCCAACCATCACAAGGTATTTAATTTTTCGAAAATAGAAATTATTAACTTTTATGCAGAATTGACGGATAATTGACGGAATTGTTCCTTCCTTTTGTCAAGTGCCTTTTCAAAACAAGTTTATAAATATGTTAAGATTTTTAAAAATGCTCATTTCTACTATAAATGCTATCTTCGCAGGCTATCACAACAATTGCTAGAAATGCCTGCTGATGGTTGCACAGCACTTGTTTGTCGTACTCCGGCCGTCATAAAACTATGTCTTAATGCACACATTAACTCGAATCCAATTGATCTTTGGATCGGACGCATTGAAATATCTAGGTTTTTCTGCATTGAGTCAAATGAATTTCAATTAAAATCCCATCTTTCTTTAATCCATTGTTACATACACATATCCTAACCCATGTGTAGTACTTGAATACATATAGAAACACCGAAGTTAGGTGATGAAGTCAATAATGTCATCAAATTCTATAGCAATTTTTTTTCAATTACTTGGGTTCAGTATTATTTTTCCTTGACTGCCGTATATTTCATTACCCTCAATTTTTACTAATAAAAAAAATCGTTTTTATTATTATAATCAATTGCATATTTTAATATACTTACATTTCCATAGCAGAATAAAGTTCTGCGTCTTCGTTGAATTCGTTAGCCAAAATACAACTGGACATTTTGAATAACTCTAATATCGATGTTGTATAAAAATCGGATGTTAAACAGCAAATATTAAAATAATACCTAGGAAATAAAAAAGATTAATAATTTAATATTTTATTCGTTTATATCTTTCCACTCAATTTTGCATTTGAATGAAATCTTACGGTTTCAATAAAATTCAATAAAATTCCATGAAATATATTGTTGCTAAATGTGAGGAAGTAAAATATTTAAACCTTTTATACAATATTTATAACAAAATTAATAAAAGCGCCGGCGCAACCTGACTTTTAGAGCGGTAGATTCAAAATGTCATTCACAATTGTTTTATTTTATCAATTTTGACGTTTGTTAGAATTCACAATAAACGCAATAAAAGAATTAGCAAACAATAAAGTTTTCTTTGATAATCATGTATTTAATTTAAATAATCAATTTTTATTAATTAAATACATATGCAAAGATTATTTGCATTTACATAGTATTTTTTTTTTTACTAAAAACAATTATTATTTTACTTATATATACAAGAAATACTATGTCCCACTCAAATGATTTGATATTTCGTATCATTATTAAATTGTTCACACAGTCTCTGACATGTTATCTACTTCATTATTTTCATACTTATTAGGTGTATTCTTTTGACATGATCGCTCCAATAAAACACAGTGCTCAAAAATTAACATACAAAAAAAAACAAAATGCACTAAAATAAGCTCACTTTCCTAAAAGTGCTTAACGAATAAGCCTCTCGCGCACTACAATGGTACCAAATCATAGAACTGATTTATTGTGAATGATTTTTGGAAAAAAATGGAAAGCTGCAGCCAGCTTGATATATGTTTACTGGTTTATGCAGTGATGCCAAGTTATTCTTAAGCACCAAAAATTGTTTTTTTTGAGCATTCATGACAAAGAAATACACCTATTAATTATCATTTGTTTACCTTGTTTACCTCACAACGGAAGGGGTATAGGTATGATAATCAATGCTCAGATTTCAAAAAACAACATAATGTAATTGTCTTTTGTTTATATTTTTATAATCATTTAAATAAAATTATGTGCTAAGCAAAATATACTTAAATTTCTTAAAAAGAACCACCAGCCAATTGGTAAACAGACATTCTAATACTTTCTAATTAAATTAGATTAGGAGAAAGCTCATTTATTTAGTTAGATTTTTGTTATTAATATTGGTATTAATTTAAAAAGGATAATTTTTTTTATTAATACTTTAATTAAATATATTGCTTAAATATTTAAAGAAGTCAGTCGTTAGCTATTTCATATATCTCATATAAGAAATAATAAAAAATTTTGAAAGTTGTTTAAGCATTGAGCCGTAGATTTTAATGGTTAAAATTTTACACGCTAGAGGGAGCATATTTCTTTTTTTTTAATTTTCAAAATAAATTTATGTTTTAAATGATTTAATTGATAAATTTTTTATTTGCTATTTACTGGCATAATCGTAAAATATATATACATATATGTGGATATATTTAAATATGTAAATTTATATATAAATATATATATATATATATATATATATATATGCATTAAACTGAGAAAGCTGTTTTGAAAGCTTCTTCCGAAGAAAAAGTATACACAAAAAGTATGCTGCATTCTTGAAGGTGAAAATGTCATTCATAAATTGACTAATTTTTTCTATAAGTTCCTCATATGGATAATATGGTATAAATATGTATGAATATAGCAATGCAAATGAAATTTTTTTTAATTAAAAAGTTGATAATTAAAACTATATCTCCTATCTTAAGCATTTTTATATATTATTATTAAACGTTGAAATGGTTAATTAGAATCATTAACGAGTATATCCATTTAATTGGATTTTTCTCCAGAATACCAATTTGGATAAAAACTTTACCTAGGTTTTTATCAGGAGATAGCATTGATCTGTGTTTATCGTAATAACGATTGCAGCGTTTGCTTACGTATATATCTTTATCCAGATATCTAGATATAGACAGATATAAAACTGTCTGTCAATCGTTCAATTAATAACTTTAAAAGAAATCTATTATAAAAGTACTATAGCCGATAGTATTGGAGATAGTCGAATATTGTTAAATAAATACTAGAGTAGTGTCAAAAATAGAAAGAGAATATAAAGAACTCTTATTATTTAATGAATTAGGCTTTTAAATATGGCTATGATTAATATATATATATAATGTATCTATATATAAATCATTAATATTAATATAAACGTTATATGATTACGAAGATATGCCATGGTATTTACATTTTCTTAAAAGTGAAATAAACAAAAATTCTTTAAACGAATGTCTTCAGTCTGTCCGTCCTAAGCAATGCTTAGAATATTCCGAATTGTAGAAGAATCAGGAACACTTTTAAGAGTTTCAAGAAAAATCATTGTACAAAAGTTACACATTAATTTAATCATTTTTAAATCATCAGTATTTGTTATTTGATACATGGCTTCTGAATATCTGATAGACACATATGATTGTCATAGATATTAATATATCATATTCATATTTTTATTATTGATAACACTACAGTTCTTTGTGAATCTTAATTTCTTGCATAATCTTCCACCAGTTATCAACATCTGTAATTTATCGACAGCAGTTATTTGAGATGTTTTCCGAATCGTCAGCGAATCGTTTTTTGTCTTTGCCGATTTTTAAGTCAATATACTTAGGCTCAGTTTATACTGACTCAAATATTGCTGTAGAGTTGTTTACTTGACTTCCCAACCATTAGTGAGTCCAATAGAATCATTTCATTGATTTAAAACTTCTGAATAAGCCCTGTAGAATTATTCAATAGATTCTAAATCTCCAAGTGAAGTTCATAGAATCATTTAATTCACTTCCAGACACGAAGAAAGTTCTTTGGGATTACTGAAGTAGTTCTCAAGGTATTAGTGAGTCCTTTAGGAACACCCAGTTTATTTTCAAACTCTAAATGAGTGGTCTATGATTATTTAATTTATCAGGGCTTCCAGCCGGAATTTTTTTCGTTCCGGTTTTTATTCCGGTTTAAAACAAAATATATTTTAGTTCAGTTCCGGTTTTCACTCCAACAAAAATACCGGTTCGGTTTCTGTTTTCGCTCTGACAGAAATATTGGTTCTTTTCGGTTTTCGGTTCGGTTTCGGTTCGAAGCCCTGCTATTGATTATAAAGCCATGTTTTGATTATCATTCAGTTGCTTTGCAACCCGTATAATATCATTGAATTGGTTTAAGTCCTTGATTCGGCGAGGTCTGTAAAATCATTCCACTTATTTTCTAACTTTTGCTTGAGTTCTGTACAATCTGTAAAATCCTTTAATTAAAAACGAAGTGTATTGAAAAACTTGTTCATTATGTTTTTATCTATTTGATGATAAGATTAATAAGACTATTGTTATTTCGTTTTAAGAGCACTGTTTTTTTTTTACTTTATGATAAGAAACCCTAAAAAATAGAATTTATTCAATTGAAAACACGAAATTCTCTTCTTTCATGTCAAACTCTAAGATTTTTGACTTAGAGAGGGTATTCGCTTCAAGAAATTTCTTGTACTTGAACTCGCGGTCATAACAATTATCTCTACTTATTAGACCCCTTTGATTTTTTAATTGAACGCCGATATATTTTTATGCAGTGAAGATACTACTGATATATATGGATTGAGACGGAACAAAATTGTGTTTTATTCATTTTCAAGTATAAAAAATTTATTAAAGGACGTGATAAGAGAAATTCTATATTCTACGAAATTAACAATACCATACATACAATTGTAAACATACCTGTTAATTATATTTATTGAAATTAATTCCATTAAAAAAGAATAGAACCACCTCTCATATAATAAAGGTATATTAAACTTTAGTGTATAATAATCGTTTTTTATATAATCGTAAATAAACTAAATCCAGCACTTCTGACTTAATTCATAGGAACAATATCGAAGTATCTAAAATTTTAAATACTAAAAATAGTTACAGTTATAGGAGGACTATAGGATGACAGTGAGGCGGACTGGATCTGCTCTAGCATAACTTCGTGGTTTGCGTTCGCTGACATTCAAGAAAGTGACGGCGGAACACCTATTGTGTCACTGTCCAAAATTATGCAGGTTCAGGCTTAAGCATATGGTTGCTTCATCCTTTAATTCACTCCGCAACTTTCTTAACATAAATATCGGCTGAGTAGTTGTATTTGTGAAACACCTAGTCTTCTGCTCAAAATTACGGGGAATGTGTAATAAAAACTTGGGTTAAGAGGGTTAAGATATGGTTAGGTGATGATAGTATGAGTGAGGGGGAGTAAGTATAGAGATCGATGCGCGTGATGTGTGTTTATAAGCACAGATTTAGACTGGTTATGACTTTGGTAACATTTTTTTTCTGGACTTTTTTAAAGGATTAGAGACTTTTTGACTAGTTTGTTAGAGCAAGAGAATACGTACAAATTAGAGACTTTAGTAAGAGACTTGTCAGACTACGAAGTGACAGAATACAATTCATTTTTTTCAGAAATATTTATTATTTATTTTTTTTTTTATTTTATTTTATATTATTTAATAAATTATTATTAGGACCATTATTCAATTAGTTTTTTTTTATTGTTACTGGGCTTAAGTCGTTTATTTAATAAATAAAATTATAAATGTTTTTTTTTAAATAAAAAATTTACACTTATTAAATTGTGTCAGTCGTATAGTTTTTATTCATGGTTATTGGCATTTTTCATAAATAATTATTATTTAATTTTTTTTATTTTATATTACAATATATACATAATAAATTTATTTCATATATATACTCATATAACTTTTTTAATCAACTATTTTTTATTCTTGTTTATTAGTATTTTTATAATTAATTATAGTTTTATTGTATAACTTTTTTATATCAAAATTTTCTATTTACATTTATTGACATTTTTCATAAATAAGTATAATTTAATTTATTTAAACAGGGCGACGGACCTAGTAGACTTTAAAATTAATTTTAGTGTTAACTTAAAAAATAAATAAATAAATAAAATTTTATTTTATGTGATTCTACAATATATCCGAAATATATTTATTTCATATATATAACTCATGAAATTTTATATACTCATATATAACTTTTCTTAAATAACTTTTTTATCCATATATTTTTTGTTTATTGGGATTTTTCATAATAATTATTTTTGACACTACAGTGCAGTGTGAACCTTGGCCTCCCTCGCGATTTGCCTCCATCTGCCCCGATCTCCTGTTACTCTCTTCCAGTTCAGTACTCCAATCTTTATTACATCACCATACATGTTCGCATCGCATCATATTCTTGCCCTATCTCTGTATCTGGTTGTTATCGGCACAGTAATAATTATAATTTAATATATTTTATATTATTCTACTATATATATAAAATAAGTTTATTTCATATAAAGTTCTTAAAAGTCAAGTACGGTTTTGGGTAAGTTGGTTAAGTTGAGCTTCAAATTTGGCAGGACACAAATTCGATTCCTGGTACTTGCAGTCTCAAAATATTATTTACGAATAATTGAATACAAGAATTATTTCCAAGACCACTGATAATGGATATTTGGCAATATTCGAAACAGTTGCATGGTCAGCCAAAAATTTAATTAATTAAAATAATAAAAAAAAAGAATTTTTATTGTTGTAATTCACTACTATTTGAAAAACGTGTTTATTTTATATACATATATAATTATATATGTACTATTCCAAACTTTGGTTGCAGCACTTGTACATGTTTTGCTAATATTACACGTTAGAGTGCGCACCACTCAGCACAGAATAATGTTCAAATTAATACAAATTACACAATTTGTGGACTACAGTGCAAGTAAAACTGTTCGAACAGCTGCATAAGTAAAAATAAAGCAAAAGCATAAAAACAACATCTTGCTTTGTATACGCATGTATGACCTTCTGCTTTTTGACAAGGTGACCGTAATTCTGAGGAGAGCAATGTGTGAGTAGGAGTGTGTGAAGCTGTGTATGCCACCCAAAATGCTCTGATAACAGCAATCCAATAGAAAAGCACACAAACTTATGGACAACGAGAGTTGCTCAGTAAAATTGTTTATAAGACTGAGAAACTCTGCTAATCCAGTTTAATTAATATTATATTAAGTAAATATTAAGTTTTTGTGTGCATTGAAGAGCAGCAACGAAGCCCCATAACATAAAAACCCACAAAACCCAAACCCTAAACCCTGAAATCTTGTGAATTTACTATGTAGCTTATCAGTAAGCAAATCATGCAGAAAGTATTTGGATTTGTATGAAAAATTTTGCATTGCACGCTCTGTAGTATCAATGTTAATGAAACTTCTGGCAGGGAGGGCAAGGGACGGAGCGATTCGCTTCGATTTGGAGAGCCGAAAATCAAAACACGTAAAGCACAAAACGAAAATACTCAAAAACGAATAAGAAAAAAATCGAATAAAAAAAGCTGTGACACTCAATTTTTGTAGAAAATTTTATATTTAGTGTGCGGTCGTTGCGGCACAATATCAACGCTTGCAGTTGGCTCAAGCGCTGAGAAGTACTCCAGAGTTCGCAAACGGCGGTCGTCGCAGTCAGTCGGTTATTGTTTTTCGTCTTCGTCTTTTAATAGTGAGCTCTGGAATTGTTGAAGTTTAATAGGCAACAACGCAACAACAATAAAAGAAAAGATTTAACAAATTGCATAAATTCGTTCGTAAAATTCAAATTCGAAAAGCGCACAGCCAAGAATTCAAATTAAGTGCAATTTTTAAATTTCCTTTTATAAGGCAAAAAACAATTCAAATAAAAAAAAAAAAAATTTTTGAATCACATATTTTGATTAACGTTGTTAAAGTATAAAAAAAATAAATCGAAATCAAAATGTCGAAACCGCAATCAGATGCAGATCGTCGTAAGCAAATCAGTGTGCGCGGCATTGCTGAGGTGGGCAACGTAACTGAAGTGAAAAAGAACTTCAATCGTCACTTGCATTACACCTTGGTTAAGGATCGTAATGTAGCCACTTTGCGCGACTACTACTTCGCTTTGGCCAACACTGTTAAGGACAACATGGTCGGCAGGTGGATACGCACGCAACAACATTACTATGAGAAGGATCCAAAAGTAAGTATTGTTCCATTCCCTTCCAACCCTTCCAACCCTTCAATTCAGCTTCTAAGAACGTAACGCCACTGTTAAACGTAATCAAACAGAGCACAAGTGTAACACAATAGCGCCACCTTTTTACAGTTAGTAAAACTAATTCAATGGCACAAATAAAAAACAAAAAAAAACAATTTCTAAGGTTATTTGCGGTTGAATTGCACGTGAGAGTGCAGTGTTATTTCATGAGTTTGAGTTAGGCTTGCAGTTGATAGTTGATGTGCAATTTACACTACGTTTGTTATCACATCCACCAGCTAAATAGTTTTTGACATGCTCTTAACATAATTATGTTAGTCAATTATGTTCTAGCATAATACGTACACACACACAAGTATGTTATTTAGTAAATATAAGTCTGTATATGTTAGAGGCCCACTGCAATGACATTGAATGCTCTTGCCAAGTGCTTTGAGGTGTTATTCTCGTTATGGCTTTTGTAACCTGTGACGTATGGCCTAAAGCAAAGAAATTTCCTGTTACTCTTATCAGTCAAGTTAACAGTAGCGTAGCTTTAAATGGGAGCAGCCGTATGCGGGCGGGTGTTATTGATTTTTAATTTCTGTTCTCTTACATTTTTTATAACAGAAAATGCGTAGAGTTAACCTAAAAGTAGTTCAAGTTCAAAATTTTAAATTTTAAAACTATTTTAAAAATTTTTATTTACTTATTTTAAAAAAAAATTATATCTATTCTTAACTTATTACTTAATAAATTGTTTATTTTAACTAACTCACAACTGTTTCAACCTTTTTTTTATTTATACAAATAATTTATTTACGAGGTTGTTTGTGTTGAGCATGCAGAACAAAAAAAAAAATAAAAAAATTGAGTTAAAAAAAGGATTGTCACCTTGCACATGTTGCACTTTCAAATCTGATGCTTCGCCGACTCTGTTGCGATTTTGTTTCTTTTTTTTTTGTTTTTATTTTTATTTTCGTTATTATTTTTGTTTTTGGTTTTTTCTATTTCGAGTTGTTTAAACAAATAGACGTTAAATAGACAACCCGAAAATGGGAGCAATGCCAATAAACTTGCCCATATGATTTAATTAGATAAATGCAGTCAGTGTGAGTGGCCTATGTACTTGCGATCCATCATTGTCAATACACACATATATGCAGTCTTGAGACGAAAAGTAGTAAATAGACAAAAAAAAAAAAACAACAAATAAAATATCTTGAATGCATTTTTATAAATGATGTAAGCATTTTAAGTGAGTTACATCCATTGTAGGCGAAAACCAAAGCAAAATGAATCAAAACATCTCTCCCCATCTCTCTCCACTTTTCAGCTGATATTTAAAGAGGCTTCATATAATTCAAAATTATATTTTAATAAAAAGTAATTTATTAATAGTAGAAATATTGCATTTAAGGCTATAATTATATTTAATATGTTTTTTAAGTAATACAGTTAAACTTCGAACTAAATAGAGTGCAACAGGGTTTAGAGAGCAAATTATATACAATCACAAAAAATTTTTTAACTTGAAGTCACCATAAGTCGAACTTTTTCTTTGTAAAATGGTACTCTGAGTTATGAAAGTTTGGATATATTTTGCATTTACAGTTACAACCAGATTTAAATCTGTATGCATAGCCTGTATTTTATAATTTGGTTTAATCACTTGTTAGCTATGCACCATACAAATATTTTCCATAATTTGTAACGCGGTTTGGCTTTGCGCCAGTATGCAGGGTTCTAGGTCAGGAAATCATACTTCCTTCTTATACCAGAAACTCCTAAATAAGGTATAGCTCTTCAATCATAAGTCAAAATTTCTACTATTCGATTAGTGAGAATTACAGAAACTTCCAAAAGGAAACGCAGTATTTTATTCGTAAATTAAAAAGTTAGAGAAACTCTCAAAGTCCTTCATTCGTAAATTAAAATGTTTCTTATTCGGTTAATCGGGACTTAAAGAAACCCCTTAACGAGAAATATTCCTACATTGTTAAGACAAATTCGGTTCTGTTCGTTTAGAGAGAAAGCATTAGACATACTGTTAAACGTGAGATAGGCCTTCATACGTAAGACGGCATGTCTTCTCTAACCCAAAGATGCTAAATCTTTATACAAAAATGCTAAATATTATACTTTGTTAAACCCAAAGTATAATATTTTATTTATCAATCAATGTGTTCTTGTGTTATTCGATTTATTAGATTTTTATAACACTCGTCCTATTGTTTTTTGTAATCATTAAAGTGGGGAACATTATTTCATTCATAAACCTTAATACATTTTGTTCGGTTTGTAGGATATTGAAAAACTCTTAAACAAGAGACTATTCTATTTATAATGCTTTAATGCCTTAGTTTTGATTAGAGAGACAGCTGCAGTTTAGAAGATCAAATGATCAATGAATCCACCCTTAAACGGGTTGGACCGTATTATAATTATAATTATTATATAATTATATTAATTATAATTATAATAATATATATTATAATTATTCTAATAACTAAACATCAAATATAGATAGCTGAATAGGCTACAGAGACTTGGGCTTGCTTACAGAAATTTTCTAAATTGCAACTGTCCCTCTAATCAAACATAGGGCATAATGTGTTATGAATGAATGATTCATTGAAACATATTCTGCTAACCAGCTTCTGTTGATTAAAAGAAAAATGTATTGTTAAACATTTGATTATAGTACTTCATTCGATTCTAAGAACTATATTTTTTTTTATTGTAATAATCAAACGTGTTAGATTATTCATTGACTATAACTACTAAAATATAGAATTCATTGCACAGAATAGACCAACTTCATTATTGTCTAATTTAATAAATATTTCTTTTCTCACTGACGCTACTTGGACAGAAGTGGATGCTTTACAATCATATAATCAAATCAACTACCAAAAATTTTAAAATAGTCTATCCCAATCCACATTTAATATAGTGAATGTATGGTTTCTATGAGAGAAGCACTTATGACTGAGTTCTCAATATATTATATTATATCATATTATATTATATTTCTATGTTAAGTCACTTTTACATCAACTTTAGTTACTATCGTCATTTTTACAATTATTCATAATAATGTGACTGTCAAGTTAAAAAAAAAACGACTGGAAAAATAAATATAGTTTTTAATAAAAATGTCACATATTTTACAATTGATTTCAAAAATTATTCCCTTGTCTTTATGTTTCTGATTTTAACTAATAATTACTTCTCAAGTACTTTTGACCCTAAATATTTTTGAACTACATATATATAATTATGTTGTGTGCTAACATTTGTTTGACCTTGGAAACGACCGTTCCGACCTATTTACTTACATGCATCTGACACTCATTTGTGGAATTGGAATAAATTTTAGAGAAATTGTTTTCAATTTATTATTAATGAACATTTTTATTATTTTTATTTTTAAAATGTATTTATGAGTCACTAAAGACTCTCTTATTTCAATTTCGGTTAGTTCTTATCAAATCTATTTCACGCTATTAAAAATATATTTATATTCAACAAAAAACAAAAAAAAACTATTTTGTTGCTTATTAAATTATTTGAAGTGAACATATTTCTAGCGTTTACTTCAGATCCATATCAGGTCTGTTATCAAAAAATCACTTTAATTACATAGCAAATGCAGCTATAAAACATTTCATATTTTTCCAATTGAAATATAAAAATAAAACAAATATAATTTACTTTTTAAATTTAAATACTTGAAATAATTTTAATTTTTTATTTAATTAAGTTCAGAACTAATTATTTTTTTATATTTCTCAATTAACTTTGTTAATTAACTCATAGTGTGATAGTTAATTTAATTAAAAATAATAAGTTTGAAATAAGCAAACGATGAGTTAAAAAGAAATAAATTTTTAAAAAATTCAATTATAAATTAAATGAATTCATAATCAACTGTTTCCATATATCCATCATCAGTCGATTTTGGAAACATATATTGGTTTAAGTGAACATATATAATGTTTTGGGCTGCAAATTTAAGGAAGTGAACCCTGACAAATTTGTGTCAAGTGAACGTATATAATGTTTTGGGCTGCAAATTTAAGGCAGTGAACCCTGCCAAATTTGTGTCATAGACTCACGTGTTAACATCCATAGCCAACGAATACTTCATTCAGTTTTTGTTGTTCACTGTTGAACCATAATTGCACTTGCTGTGCAATTTTAAGACTGAACGCATAAACCACAGCTATATATTTTTACTTTACTATTATAGTTTTTTTTTTGTTTCCTATTGTTTACGGAAAACATTTCTGCATTTCTGCTTTAGATAGCCTCCATTCTGCAAGTTTTATTAAAGGGATTTGTATATAGCTGAAATCTAAGGTCGGTTAAGCGAAGCAAAGATCTATAGAAACATAATATTATATTGCCTAGGCCAATTTTTATTTACAAAATAATTTATACTATAAAACCAATTCTATATAGAATAAACAAAATGGTAATACTTGATGTTAATTAAAATTAATTCTTTTAAATTACATAAAAATCAATTTAATTAAAAATAAATTTTAATCTCTTTTGTTTTAATTTTTGTTAGAAAATAAATAAACTTTTTTATTTATTAAATTTAAAAAATTTTATCTTAAAATTTTATATTCCATAGATTATTTTTAAGAAGATGTTTAAACTTTTTTAATTTAACTATAGAACATATTAATCCCTAAGAAAAGTTATCCGATACTATTTTGGATAGTTTAAACTGTAGTTGTTGTTGCTTAAGCAAATAATTATTAAAATTATTAATATTATTCTAGTTTATTTTTAATCACTTAATGACATAAAACTCTTTTATTCCGAATAATTACTCTTGAGCATTATCTCCAATGTATGAAATAAATTCAATATATTATATACGCACGATGCAATGAAATAATCTAAATAAATTGGAGTCAATGTCAGTCACTTCTGATTTCAAACTTTTTACTTTAGATTACAATCCGTTCATTTCTGAATATTATTTGAGATACTTCAATCTGAATTTCAATTTACACTCCTATTAAATATCAATTTTACTTTTTAATCACTAGACAAATGATGACATTGCGAAATTCGAGTTTTTTTTCTTGAAAATTAATAGAAGTTTCGTCATTCTTTATGGTTTTGGTGTCTCTTAATTGAGAAAGATTCATCATCTTTGTGAATATAATTTATTAGTTAATTAGTATACAATTAGTATATGTTGAATATATAATTTTTAACATATCTCATACAAAATATTTTTCAAAATAAAAAAAATTGTTGTAAATAATTAGAACATCTTTTATTAGAACTCTTTTATATATCCTTTATATATGTAATCATATACATCAAATAAGTTAATACAAATACACCCACTTATATATTACATTTTACATCATATATTATATATGATTTCAAGTTTTCCAGTTACTCCCGTGAAATTTTGCATAAAGATACTTTAAGAAGTGATATTCAACAGTTATACGAGATATGGAAATTAATCACCAATAAACTTTATCCACAATGATATGATTGTTCAATTATAGTTTTATTATTTAGTGTAAACATGTTTAGTAAGAATTTTAGTATACCTTATGTACCAATCATATAAAGATATAAACTATCTTGCATATTTGATGTCAATTATTGCTTAGTCTGATGAAGTGATAAACATTAATCCAGTCAAGGCGTAAAGAGAGGTTTTGAAAATACCTATGTTGAGGCTCAAAGACCTTCAACATAAAAATAAACTTTCTTTGTAAAACTAAACTCAGATTAGTTTAGACAATCGCATACTCCTAATTTTGTAAAAACATCTATTATATCATCCATTTATCTTATCAACGGCGTACCTCTATCACGCAGTCCAATTGATACTCTTCCATGTACTTATTTTGCCACTTGTTTGTAGTAGATTCTTTATACGAGTACATACGTTTGCCATCTTAAACGTTGAACCCTATATTATATAAAAGGGCTGCATGGCTTTACCACCTAAAACGCTGACCCCTATATTATATGATTGGGCTTATGATTCTAACCAGATAAATAAAGAGACATCGTACATTATAGTACTAAAAAGCTGACATGAGGCAAATGTTTTTTTTATTCTATATATAATAATAAAATTTTGATGATTAGAAATAATTTTGGCTATTTAGCTGTAACATAAACGTTTCAGAGATTTAAGTTTAAACCTTCAATCTTCACAATATAACACAGACCAACAAAGGCCATTAACATCAAAATACTTCCATAATAAATGTTATTTCAGCTGTGAATCTTAAGATTAAGATTCAAGTGTTACTACTTGAGATGAACGTTATAGTCATCGAAAATTTTTTTTTGTTATAACTTGTTGATTTCTCTAATAATTTACTATAATATAAACCGTAACGAGGTCTCTTTAGTCATTCACAGGAAATTCAGTCGCACCTGAAATAATCATTCTATTTCAGGTGCTAGTTTAGTCAGCTGACTGAAGTTTTGAAATGAAACAAAATATTAATAAAGATATAGGGCGTCAGACGTTCGACTTTTTCTCTAGTCTTCTTAGTGAATTATAATTAAATGGAGTTGGTCACAAATAGAACTATTACTACTTTCTATGAGAATTTCTCATTTAATCGATACTATGAGAATTTGGCAACTTTTAAAATTTAAAATTAGATCTTTTAAGATTTAGTACATCCTCAAGATTGGATTTAGCTGCCTTACTAAAAGCGACACAACTATACAATGAAGATGGTCTGATGGTTTGTTTATAGTTGTCTAGTTATAGTCTATTTTATTATGAACATTTTTCTATTTTGTATATTATTTTAAATGTTTGTTACGTCATTGTTTTTTCTTGTTAAAAGTTGTTTATTCGATACAACAGCAACAACCTAAAGAAAGTTGATCACTTACTTATTTACTGCTGTTCTTCTTTTCTAGTGGGGAGCATAGGACCTTAACGATTACTCTAAATCTAAAGGCACAATTAGTCGGTACGTATCATAAGAACTTAAGCGAACTTTCGCCAAGGCGAAATGCACAACCAACCATAGCTGTCTATTTCGTTCCTATCAAATACACAGGTGTGGTAGGTTGTGCAATTCGCCTTGGTTAAAGTTCCTACGGTACACGTACCGACTAACTGAGCTTTAACTCTGTTGTGTGCTTCTCTCGTAATATGATTTCAGAAGTATTCTGCATCTTTAAGCTTCTGGTTCACTGTTCTTCGCTATATCTTAGCTGGGGCTTCTCGATTCGAACTTATATACATAATGTATATAAGTTATACAGAATGTTGCTGTCCTAAACGTGTGACCAAACCATTTCCATTTTCTTTTTTTTTCATTTCTGTGGCAACTTGTATTTGTCTCAAGTGTTTTCCATAGATCGGTATTGTATGGATATGCGCTTCGGCCACCACAAACACTTTATAAACATAGGCACGAGGCCTTATAAAGTACGTACCCACAATTGCAATTTAGATTTAAGTGTAACTGCACTGCAAATTATTTAGAATTCCGCGAAACAGATGTTTCAGTGCCAGTTCAAATATCTTTAACCATAATTTGCTGTTTTCAACATACGAAGTAATGAGAAATAAAAATCTGATAATCAGTAATTATACCCAGAAGTTTTTCAAATCATATCAAATTATTCTATATTTTTTTATAGATAAGAATAATGGAAATAAATTTCAGCTTGTCCTTTTATCAATTTATCTATTTATCTATCTATTTATTGGTGGTAGTTAAATATATATAGTCACAATCTGTTAATGGTTCGAATCTAATTTTATTACCTTAACTTTATCATAACATTACCCAAATTGAGTTATTTATGTTCTACTCTTCCCGGTTATAAAAATTGATTGCACATCAAATATTTGCCAGAGCCAGAGCAGAATGTACCATAGACAAAAGGTGAAATATGTGTATCTGTGAAATATTTTGTTTTTATTTTGTTATGTAACAGTTGTGTTTTTATCCCTTCAAATACACAAAACGTGTGTAAACACCGTACTAGATACATAGATACATAGATACACCTCCTAGATACACCGCCAAAAACCTACACAATTTTGTGGGTGTGTGTATATATATAAGTATGTATGTATATATATATAAATTTTTTTTTATTTTTGTTATTATTCACGTGTGGAGCAAATTTGATATAAAAATGTAATTTAACAAAAAATATTTTCTTATTATTTTTGTAAATGAATTGAATGTAAATAGTATTTAAGGCACGCGCTTGTCAAATAATTGCCCATGTGTATCGACAATATGAGTACATATGTTATATATGTTAGATACAACTATTTGCGATAGTGTGTTAAATATTTAAATTTACTTTTTGCTTTTTGCTTATATTGAGTATTGATTCTCTTTGCGAAATTTGTCCTTAGTTGAAAGTCAATTTAAAATTTTATTAATTCTATTTCACTTTTGATTTCAAGACGTCATCTACGTCAAAATTCAAACTTATTCAAACTTATTCAAACTTATTCAAACTTATCTATGAATTTATTTCTATTCTAGATATCACACAAATTTAAACAATTAATAAAGTATCTCGAATTATTAAACTCGTATGTAAAGCGCTTTTGTATCTTAATTTTGTTATTGTGCATTTGTAGATGTAAAATTTTTTTTATTAAGTTGCCAACTGAACAATAACATCAATTTTCATTTAACATATATAATACATAATAATGTCTTTATGTATGTATCTTTCTTTATACATATGTATTTGTATATGTTTATATTTATTTATAAATATATAGTTTAATTAGTGTATTTTGGCTGTAAATTCACGATAGCAATGAAAAATGCATAATTTTCACCGAGCGCAACAATAGAAAGTGAAGAAAAAAAGATACATTTCTTGAAATTCTATTATATCTACTAATTTATTTAAAAATTTTTTTAATATTGTTTAAATTATAAAATTTATAAAATTTTTTTTATTAAGAATATTTGTATATTAAATTTTTTTTCTGTTAATTTGTCAAGGTCAATAAAAGGTTATTGCCGGGTAGTGGAAAATTAAGTGAAAATGAATAGAACTTTAGAATTTCGTTGAGATTTTCTCTTCTTTTGCGTTTTTGTTTTTTTTGTTTTTTTTTTGTTTTTTTTGTTTTTTTTGTTTTTTTTTTGTTTTTTGATATTTTTGGAGCATTTATCTGAAAAGATGCCCTCAATTTGCTCTACTGAATTATCCGTCCGAAACTGAAATATTTCAGTGTTTTTCATTTCTACTAAAAATAGTTCGAATTTTGGAAATTGTTTTATAACAAATGAAACGTAACATTTCTGTTATTATATTATTATTATTATTATATTATTATTTATATTATTATTATTATATTATTATTATAATATTATTATTATTATTATTATATATATTATTATTATGATTATTATATTATTGTATCATTATTATTATATGGTATAATTATTAATTTAATGTAAATTGTAATTAATAATAATAATATAACATATAATAATAATATATGATAATATATAAGTAGTAGTATTATTAGCTTTATTTTTATTTCATTTTAAATTACATTATATATATTATATTATTACATAAAAATTAATAACAATTTTATTATATGTGTAAAGCTTAAAGCTATAGCATTTTTTAGCCGCCTGCCGATAATATAATATTATTATATTATTAATATTATATTATTAGTACTATATTATTGTTATTATTAAATAAATAATTTAAATTAAATTAAATAATTTAATTTTTATTATCACAACAAAGTCATTTTGTATAAAACAAAATAAATTTGTTTGAAATTTTTATTGGTGTAGCCACAGAGAGCGTAACAGGTTCTACCATACCCTAGGTGGACTTACAAAAGGGCAATAAATGTTACCTAATACTAGATAATTCTATATATTATAGTATATAATAAAATATTGAAATAATATAAACTTTGTTATCATATTTTATTAAATTAATATAAAATATTATATACTAGTATAATATTATATTTTATTAAAATATGTTTTTTGGCAAACACCGATTTTAGGGTGGGATAGTCAGAGACCGAAAGAGGATTTATCATGTCCTAGATGGACTTACAAACCGGCATCAAATATTACCTATAACTAGATAATTCTATATATTATAGTATATAATAAAATAGAGATGTTTCGAAAAGTAGAGTGAACTACAACAACAAAATTCTTTTTATATTATTTTAATTAATTAATTTTAATTAATTGAATTTTTAACTGACCATACAGCTGTTTCGAGTATTACTACCATAAATACCCATCATCAGTTGTCTTGGAATTATTTCTTATATATAATTATTTGTAAATATATATGATAAATATAATAAAATATTGAAATAATCATATTTTATTAAATGTGTTTAAAATATAATATATTAGTATAATATTATATTATATTAAAATATGTTTTTTTCCAAACGCCGATTTCAAGATAGAATTGAACAGCAATTAATACCCAAAACTATATTATTGTATGTATTGAGTTATGATTTATTATATTAAAATCAAATATAATACATAATATTTTATTATATTAAAATAAAATATAATACATATTTTAATATATTACAATAAAATGTAATATACAGTCGGCAAATTTAGTGTGGCATAGCCAGAGAGCGCAAGAGGGTCTACTATGCCTTAGGTGGACTTGCAAAAGGGCACTAAATGAAACCTAAAATTATATTATTCCATATATTATTTAATGTAATAATATATTAAAATCAAATATAATACATAATATTTTATTATATTAAAATAAAATATAATACATAATATTTTATTATATTAAAATAAAATATAATACATAATATTTTATTATATTAAAATAAAGACCTTTTTCGGCAGTTGTCAAAACGGTTTGATGTTCCGAGTGCCATCAATGTTTCGAGTGCCCCTAACATCACTGAGATTTCAAATAAATGTCATTAACATATAAACAAAGTATAAATCTTATAAACATATTAAAATGACACACATATAAAGTGAAATACCACTTAAATTTATATAAAAATGTAAACATTATTAATAGAGATCCTGAATAATAACTATATCAATTAATACTTACTATGTTTAATTTTAATTTTATAAATTTTTATTAAAAATTTAATAATGAAAAAAACAATAATGAATAATGTTAAAATAATAATAATGAATAATGAAAAAATATGATTAATATTCAAACAGTTAAATATTATTTTAATTGTTTTATTCTTATATATAACTGTTGAGGTATTTCATAGATATTTAATCCTTTTTGTTTTTGTATTTTTATTATTTATTGCTTTCCGATTATTTATGAAACACATTTCTCTTTTCCATTAAAATTTATTTGATACATTATTTAATTATGTTTATTAAGTAATTGTTTTTATAATGCAGTAGACGCTCATATTACAGTTTTTTTTTAATATTATATATAAACAATATAAATGTTTATTGTTATATATATTATTTATTACTTTAAGGCTTACTGGTATAAGCCACTTTGTTTTTCTAGTATATCTAATTTCAAGACATTTCGTTTTTCTCATAAAAAATAAAAAAGGCGTAAAATTAACTTTAATTTTCATTTTGTTTATACAAAACATATGTAGGACAGCAAGATTAGTCATGTGCTTGTGATTCCCCGTTTCTATTTTTTTATTTAGCACTAACGCACGTGTAACTTAAACAAAAAAAAAAGAAAACTTGCTGACATTAGAAGTAGAAGTTCTAGTTTAATCAATGCAAGTTCTAGTTTTTAATAGTTCTAATTTGTAACCATTAACTATACTAAAATTAGTAACACTATAGTACAGTAAACTCTATTTAAAGCGGACATTGACATTAACAGAAATTAAGAAATTTTCAGGATTAAGATGGATATACGTTTATAAGAGCGTTAGTTTTTACTGTATTATTATTTCTACTATTATAAATAATTGGTGTAATAATCGAATTTTGATTCCTGATATCTAAAATTTCAGTTCGATCCAAAAATTTTGACCTAAAGGGTGTTATTTGTTACTCTGGTTGAAAATATTAATTATGAAGCAGATAAAAATTCATAGCACTTCTTATTAATTAGCTTTTGTTTTGAATAAAGATTATATACTCTAAATACTCAAACTGTATCTAGTAGTATTTTAAAATTTTAGTTTAGCCTTACTCAACAAAATCCACTTGAGTGTAAAAATGGCCTATTGTAATATCTTGAACAAATGGCAATCATACAACAGACCTGGATAATCACTAAAGTATAAACACCGACGTGCTCAGGGCATGTCTTATGTCTCCAAAAGCATAACTGCCCTATTTAAGTGAAAGTGAATCAACCAGACAAGTTTATTAATTTCGCTATATCTCTAGTTGATAAGTACGATAGTTATATCAAGTCAAGTAGTCAATTTTAATCCTCTACTGGCCAAGTTCGTGCACTGACATATAAGATGATATACACTTTTCTCTTCCTTTGTAGAACTACAACTGCGATAAAAGTTATTATAGGATAGATCAAGACTCATTGCGTGTGTTTCTAACCACACAGTGATCTGTCAGCATCGACACCGTTAGTACTGGTTGGATTTCCCTTTAATTTTGATCAAGTAAATCTTGAAGTCTGACAAGAACTTTCATTTTCCTATATATTGATATTAAAAAATAGTAAAATATATTTAAACTGCATAAATTTAATTAATTGACACAGATTCTTATTATTAAAAATTGGAACCAATTAAAAATAAATTAGTATTATAAAATAATCAAAAGAAAGATATAATTTAACTATTAAAAAAATTAATTACTTATTACTTACTGTATAATATAATTATAAAGAAACTAATAAAACCAACAAATATTTCCAAATGGTACTGATGCTGGGTATTTGGCAACACTGGGATATATAGTAAATTTTTTTCTTAATTGTCTATTTGTCTGTCCGTCCACGTGTCTCATTTCATGTAAGACATTAATTAGCAGTGCTGTTAGAGGTGTAATTAGTTCTATTAATTAAATTCTTTTACTTATGTCTATTGTGCCTCACGAGCTTAAACATTTGAATTTTACTCTTTTAATTAATTTTTTTTTTTTTATAACTTTTTGAATTTTTCTATTCTTCCCTAATCATTTTATTGTCCTTATGCATCTTTTTCATCTTTGCTTAATTTTTTTGAGAATAGTTGGGTGGACTTTATATTTTACAGAATCTGCAGGTGTCATCAATCAGCCTTAATTTTATTTTTAAAAGGTTGTGGTGAACCGACACTAATCCAGTTAAGACACGAAGGATTAATCTGAAGTAAAGTTTTTTTTAGATTAAGAAACTTATCAACATTTTCATTGTTGACTCAAATGAGAGGTTGGATTGCTTGAGGTCTTTGATATAGACCTAACAATCGTACGCAAACAATTTATGTTCCATGCTTTTAAGTGAAGATGGTATTTACATTAACTTTAACGTTTTCTTCATCTTCACAGATGTGGTAAGAATTATTTAAAGAATATGTAAAACCCTAGTCAGTAATCCATTCGCAATAACATAGTTTTATTACGGGATATCTGGTTTTATTTATCTTTGTATTTAATTGTTCTATACGCAAAGATTACAATAACTAATTGCACGATGCAGCAGTGGACCAGATCTTGTAGATAATTTGAATATGTTTCTAAGGTCCTGTGTTTAGCTATGTCATTTGCGTTGTTATTTTTATGACCGGCTATGAAGAAAAAAAATGTTGAACTGCGTCTGTATCTGCTTCTGAAGTGGGAACCATAGAAAAACTGTTCAAAATATAGTTTGAACTAAACTTAAAAATTCCAAAGTAGATTGTGTGTCTGAAATTATACATATAGTTCTATTCAATATGTTACCGACTTTAAGTTAAAAAAAAAAACCGACTTTAAGTTGAACTATAGCTTCTCTAATAACAATGATTCTGCCAGAAAGAAACTGTAGTGCTTAGAAAACCTATAATCTTTAAAGATATTCAATAGTTTAAAGAAACTTTCTACTGCCTATCTCGTTACTTATCTTTCAGTAGGCTGTATAAATGGTGAGACATTTTTTTTCATAAGTTATAACCCGATTTACAAGATCTGTCTTGAAAGAATTGTCTGTAGTAAATTTTTTGTTGATTTTGTGAATGGGAATGATTATCAATATTTCCTAAGGAAAAAATGTTTTAGAAAAGAACTATAGTCATTAACTTTCAACGATTAAATTATTGTCAGGTCGAATCTATATCTTATGATAATTTTATTGTCGTGTAACTGAAAGAAGAAGTTTTAAAAATCTATTTGTAAAAATATTTGGTGGCAAACTGTTCCTTAGTTTTTATGTAAACGGTTGTATTATATATACTTCTATAATCTTAAAAAAATTTTTTTTATTTTTATATTATATTTTTATTGTCCTATATTATATATATAATAACCTATTAATTTGTTTAATATTTTATATTGAAATATTAATCAACTTTTTAAAAAATTAAATCCCATAAAGAATTCTTTAACGTTTCCCTTAATTTATATATCTTCATTTCTGCATTGAATTAGTTCCTTAAAGACATTTTCTCTTAAATGTGTAAGTTATTCTTTATTAATTATATCCATTTTTTTAAAAAAAGTAAAATGGCATATTAGTTTTGTTAAGGCTTTTGTAACATATTGAAGGAAACTCCTTAAAGTGTATATATTCTTGATCAGTTCGACGAATTGAGTTTATTTATCCCTGTTCGTCTTTTTTTTTCACTTCATTCTAGTCCCTCACTTGTTAAGCTATTCGAATGAAACTTTGAACATATTTATGTCAGGAATGAGTCTTGATTATTTGTCTGATAGGTCGAAATCTGATTATATCCTATAGTTGTCATATAAACCGATCAATTGGGTGTGATCGCGTTAAAATATTTAAATAAAAGTATAATGTATAAAATGTACTTATATTCATATAATGCAATGTCAAACATTTACATCAGTTCAGATTAAGATAAAGTTACTATGTAGATACCTGTCGGTTCAGATATATGTTTTTGTTAGAAACACTGTTTCATTTTCTGATATATGCATTTTATATTGGGAACTTAAACTTAATTTGTGTAATGCAATCAATCTGTGTTTATAGTTAGCATGTGTTTTTTTTTTCTTAAAAAATCTATTAAATTTTTCCAAATATTTGTCATAAAAATTATATCGATCGGTTCAGATTTGAATATAGAAGGATATAGTATATAGTTCTTCAGATTTATCCTACATATATAATATTATTATATTGTATTTAATAGATGTTATTATATATTCTAATTTATTTTTTTAATTATTGTATATTCAAAAATATATTTGGTTTTACATATTCTATTATCGAGCTGAAGGTCCTGGTAGCTAGCGCTCGTTCTTACTATCTTAGTTATGAGATTTTATATTTTGTAATTAATTATAATAAAATAAAAAAAATTCTATTATATGTTTTTATATGTTATATTATATATTTAATAATACAAATTTTTTTTGTATTAGTATTACTAGTAAATATACTTAGGACTAAATATACTTGAGACTTCAATATAGATTCAAAGTTTGGTGGAAGGGGTATCTTCGCTTCAGCGCAACCAAAACTAACATCATTGGTTTTTTTTTTAATTTTAATTTCTCAAAAGTAGTATATCTTATATCTATGTTTTTACGCAGTAATTGAGTTTAAAAGATACTTATATTAATGAGGTTTTTTTTCCATAATTCCTTTATTATTTCGCAAAATAGATTCGTATCCTTTATGGTGTGTGCAGAAAGGGTGATTTAAGTTTAATGAATTAAGGATTAAATATCTTGAAATAATTGGATTTTTTATCCTTTTAACCTTTTTATTCTTCGTATCTATCTATCTACTCGAATGTTCAGAACGTTCAACAAAACTCATTAGTATGCAAAGAATAAAATTTTGTTGCGATGGTAATTGAAATGCAAAATTGTAAAATAAGAAATTTATATTATTTTTGTTTTATTTTTAGCAAAAAAACCTTTGATGTAAAAATAAAATTTTTTATTTTTAACTTTTGAACTGTTAAACTATTATTCTTTGAATAATTTTTTAATATTGAAGATTGCCAACGCTTTGTGATTAGTTGAACGAGATGAGTCGAATCCAGTCAATCCACTTAAATGTTGAAGTTTTATTGAAAAAATTGTTTCATGGCAACTTGAATCTCTCGAATTATTGTAAAAGTAAGGTCATCTATATAAAGAAATTGATTGTACAATATTTCTCCATAAAATAGTTGTAGGTTTCTATGCTATAATTCTGTTTATTTAAGTTTTCCTTGATTGTTTACAAAACGTTTTTTATGGGATTTTAATTGACAACGAAATTGATAAGCAAACAATATATAATCTAAACATTGCCGACCAATAAAAATAACTAATAACATCAATAATTTGACCCCTTTTCTTAGCAAAAACAAGAAAAAACACGAAATTAAAAAAAAATTAAAATTATATTAGAAATTCGTTATCAATTTTAAAACATTAAAAGCTGAAGTATTTCATCGATTGTGGCGATAATAATGATGATTATAATGCTTCTGCCGATGACGATGATGTGAGCACGCTTCCAACAAGTGCACATGGAATTTCTTAAAGGTTGTTTTTATTGAAAGCAGCTTAAAGTGATCAGCCAGTCACAAACATTGGCGCCAAGTAATGCCAAAACTGCTGCTGGAAGAATTAAAGCGAGCAACTGTGAAGAGTATCTATTACAGTCAAATGACTACTATAGTTTGTAGAACGAAAATGAATACAGTCACGAATTGTCTAATTTAAATGTCTAATGATGCTTAATTCATTTACAAAAAAACTCACAATTTGGCTTCAAATTTTGAAATATTAATGAAGAAAATTATAATGTTGGGGTTACTACTGCATAAGGAAATAATAGTCGTGTGTAAGATTGTGTCACATGATGACTGTATGGGTCTTTCATGAGAAACCAAATCCAATGCATGTTGTTCTCACTTGAAATGCGTCAAAATAAACTGTCATCCATTTTTCACAGAAAATATGATCATGAGGGTGCAGTACCTTTCGAGCAACGTAGTACGGTCATTTTTATATTTTTATATGATATCCATCCCACCATTTATATATCAGAAGTGTGTGGAGAATCCCTACCTCCAAAAGCGGATAATTCTTCACCATAATAATTCAAGCTCCCACACATCAAAAGTTACAAAAGAAACTTTTTGAGCACATAAAACATCGAATAATGGGTCACTTGCCGCACTCTCACGATTAGATTACCCGATGATTTCTTTTGGTTCCCATACGTTAAAAATAAACTGCATGGACAATGTGTTTTATCGGCAGAAGTTGTTGCTACATTTAAAAACCGTGTTCTGGAGGTGACTTAAGTAAAATGGAAAAATTTTATGACAAAATGGTTTGCATGTATGTCTAAGTGCATAGATTGTGAGAGAGAATTTTTTGAAGTACGATATAGTCATTTTCGAATTAGTGATTTTTTTTAATATTAGCCGCTTTAAAATATAAATAAGGACCCCCATGTAAGGTAGTACATATGGAGTTCTAATTAAATTTCAATAATAAAAGAGAACTTCAGACATTAACCAAGTAACACTTAATACCTACGTATAGCACCCAAATTGGTTAAAACTCGAATATTGTGCTTTAAAAAAAATGAGTCAGCTATTCTATAATATACATTATATTCTTTTTCTTATGATATCTCCAAGTAGTGTCTATTGATACAGCATATTATAATCATTTACAATATGAGCAATTGTATTCAATATATATTTATTATATCAATGAAAATAATTTTATATATCTCTTTCTTACTAATAAGAGAGATATAAATCTCAAACATTTTTGGTACTACTAAAAATTATAGACTAGAAAAATAATCGGACTGATCAAAGTGGTTTATGGTTACTCCAAGTCATGTGACCATAGTGAAGTAGACTTTTAAGATGTTGACTACACTTTTTGATTAATGTAAGTAGCGTAAGATCTTTTGTAATTTAGCTTTTTATTTTATTTATATATTATTCTTAACATCAACTAATCTTAAGTGACTAGAATTCTTAAGTGAAACATTTTAGCTTTCATCTGTTGTTGTTGTTATAGCTCGAGGGTATCTATTTAGCAGAATAAATTAAAGAATTTTAAAATACGAATACATGGGTTAGAATAAGATAGGACTCAACTCAGAAGAAGAGAGATTGTTTTGAATAAGGAATGGATGGGAGGTGGATTAGTTTTAATTGACACTAGGCTGGTGGTAGCGGCGAAAGATTACCATTTTGATAGGTCAGCGTAAAAGATCAATATGGTTTAAATTATTGTGTGTGTTGAGATATGAGAACAAATGGCCGACATTATTGAGAGTATAGCTGTAGTTAGGGCAGTATTTAAGTGACATTAAATACCACCATATAGCTTTCAGCTTGAAGTTTGAAATTTTTACGAATCTTTAGCTCGCCATAGTATTACATACATTTAATCAAACTCTTTAGAATATTGGAAGCACTAGTATACATATATCATATGGTAAACTTTAAAGGTATGTCATTTATTTAAAGCCTTTTTGATTAGAATAATATTCAGAAGTGTCAAAACTCGGTACTAAAACTTCGATGTTGTACTGTCACTCATAAAATATCTGCTTCTGCTTCTTAATTGCAATCCCTCCAATCATTTGTGCTGGTTCTAATATGCAAGACTTAATAGAAGTCTTAATGTGTTACAAAAATTATTATTATTAGAAAAGAGATATTATAAAATATATAAAAATAAAATAATTATGTATAGCACTTATATTATATAAAAATATTTTTAAGATAGCTCTAACTGACTAATTTATTTTTTAATTTCAGCGCGTGTACTATCTTTCATTGGAGTACTATATGGGTCGCTCCTTGCAGAACACTATGATTAATTTAGGTATTCAAAGTGAATGCGAAGAGGCTATGTATCAGCTCGGTTTGGATATTGAGAATCTCGAAGAAATGGAAGAAGATGCTGGTTTAGGTAATGGTGGTCTGGGTCGTTTAGCTGCTTGCTTCTTGGACTCTATGGCTACTTTGGGTCTTGCTGCTTACGGTTACGGCATTCGTTATGAATATGGTATTTTTGCACAAAAGATCAAGAACGGTGAACAAGTTGAGGAACCTGATGATTGGTTGCGCTTTGGTAATCCATGGGAAAAGGCACGTCCAGAATTTATGTTGCCGGTTAACTTTTATGGTCGTGTAATTGATACACCTGAAGGCAAAAAATGGGTCGATACTCAAATTGTATACGCCATGCCTTATGATAATCCAATTCCTGGTTATGGAAATAATCACGTTAACACTTTACGTTTATGGTCAGCTAAGAGTCCGATTGATTTCAATTTGAAATTCTGTAAGTTAATGTTTTTTATAATATTCTTTCCAATTATTTGTTAATTTTCTTTTTTCTTGAAATTCTTATAGTCAACGATGGTGACTACATTCAAGCTGTTTTGGATCGTAATTTGGCTGAAAATATTTCTCGTGTACTTTACCCCAATGATAACTTCTTTGAGGGCAAAGAGTTACGTTTAAAACAAGAGTACTTCATGGTTGCTGCTACACTTCAAGACATTATTCGTCGCTATAAATCATCCAAATTTGGTTCACGTGAGGCAGTACGAACTCATTTCGATCACTTCCCCGAGAAGGTTGCAATTCAATTGAACGATACTCATCCATCATTAGCCATTCCTGAATTGATGCGTATCTTTATCGATGAAGAGCATTTGGATTGGGAGAAGGCTTGGGAAATAACTGTACGCACATGTGCATACACCAATCATACCGTCCTACCAGAAGCTTTGGAACGCTGGCCCGTATCAATGCTGGAGTCCATACTGCCGCGTCATTTACAAATCATTTATCACATCAATTTCTTACATATGGAAAATGTAAAGAAGAAGTTCCCTGGTGATTTGGATCGCATGCGTCGTATGTCTTGCGTTGAAGAAGATGGCGAAAAACGTATTAATATGGCTCATCTATCAATTGTTGGATCCCATGCAGTCAACGGTGTAGCTGCTATACACTCTCAAATTCTTAAGGATGCTTTGTTCCATGACTTCTTCGAAATGGATCCACATAAGTTCCAGAACAAAACTAACGGTATTACACCCCGTCGTTGGTTATTGCTTTGCAATCCAGGTTTATCAGATCTTATCTGTGAGAAAATTGGCGAGGAATGGCCAGTACATTTAGAACAATTAGTTGCTTTAAAGAAATGGGCAAAGGACCCTAACTTCCAACGCAACGTTGCTCGTGTGAAACAAGAAAATAAATTAAGATTGGCACAAGTTTTGGAAAAAGATTATGGCGTTAAAGTAAATCCAGCATCTATGTTTGATATCCAAGTTAAACGTATACATGAATATAAGCGTCAATTACTTAACTGCCTTCACATAATCACCTTATACAATCGTATCAAGAAAGATCCCACCGCTGATTTCACACCACGTACTATTATGATTGGTGGCAAAGCTGCACCAGGCTACTATGTAGCTAAACAAATCATTAAACTTATATGCGCCGTCGGTAATGTTGTCAACAACGACCCAATTGTAGGTGACAAACTGAAAGTTATCTTCCTGGAAAATTACCGTGTAACATTGGCCGAAAGAATTATGCCAGCTGCTGATCTATCTGAGCAAATTTCTACTGCCGGCACAGAAGCATCTGGCACCGGTAACATGAAATTCCAGTTGAATGGTGCACTTACTATTGGTACATTGGATGGTGCTAACGTTGAAATGGCCGAAGAAATGGGCAATGACAACATTTTCATATTCGGCATGACTGTCGAAGAAGTTGAAGCACTAAAGAAGAGAGGATACAATGCCTACGATTACTATAACAAAAACCCAGAAATTAAACAGTGCATCGATCAAATTCAAGGTGGCTTCTTTAGTCCAGGTAATCCCAACGAATTCAAGAATATTGCTGATATTCTGCTTAAATATGATCATTATTACTTATTGGCTGACTACGAGGCTTACATTAAGGCACAAGATCTTGTCTCTAAGACCTATCAGGTAATTAACATGATATTAATTAATTATTTGGTGTAAATTTAGTATTTATATGAACATTTTTTTTTTTAGAATCAAGCCAAATGGCTCGAAATGTCGATCAACAACATTGCATCCAGTGGCAAATTTTCATCGGATCGTACAATTGCCGAATATGCTAGAGAAATTTGGGGCGTCGAACCAACATGGGAGAAATTGCCTGCTCCAGAAGATACCCCAGCCGCCAATTAAATATAATAATGCACTTTTTTTGATATTATTTTTAAATAAATTTTATTTTATATTTCGTTTGTTAGGGTCAATTTACATATACAAAGATTTAAGTCAAAAATCAATTATTATTTTCGTTATCAAATATATTTAAATAAATTGTTACATTTTAATTAATTAATAAAAAGTTATCAAAGTATATTTTAATTATTAAATATAACAAAAACAAAAAAAAGGATAAAAAATATTTCTTTTATGATTACATAAAGAAAACAATTTATAAGGGGTATTCATAATCTTGACAAGCGAACTCGATAACCGAGTAACATATCAACATTGCAAAGTGGCAACAAGAAAATATATTCACTTGTATCGTGTTTTGTTGTTGCTGCTTTGCGTTGTTACTATTTGACGCAGTTACCAAGCTTATTACTCGAGATCGTGAATACCCCTATAGTTATGTTATTGCGATTTCCAGCACAAACACATACTTATATAATAATAATTAAAAAACAAACTATGAACAACACAAAAACTACCTACTAAACTCAGGATAAACGCTTTAAGAATGTAAATGCTTACCGTTTTTAATTAAAAGTTTAACGTTTTTATAAAATCAATTGTTAACTATTTTCAAAATTTATATAAATTCTTAAGAATTTAAGTGAAAAATATATTTTAGAGAATGCATCATGAACAAATGACTAGAAGTCACCTAAGGGAATAAACAGGACTGTGTAGATCGGAAAAGATGGTTAAAAAATATTAAAACTTTTAATGTAATTTCAAATTAGAAAAATTAATAAAATTTTAAACAAAAATGAAGTCTTTTTTATTAGAAATGACAACGGTTAAATTTTCTACTTTTCTACAACTCCCGAAACCACACTCGCCGTTCGACACCTCCTGAAAACACTTGACAAGCAAGTTCCAGAAGGTTACAACGACAACAACATTATAATTTAAGAATCGAAGAAAAATGTCGTAAAAAACAAAAAAAAATATTTTAGTACTAAGCAGTAAAAAACCTTGCTATTGAAGAAAAAATATATAATTTTTAAATCCAGTCTTCAATACATGTACGCAAAATGTCTTCGAAGACATTTGGCTAATTAGTTTGAAAATTTGTTCAAAGACGGTCATACATTTGGATCGATCAATCTGCAGACATCCGTTCATTTTTTTGGAACAGAATGCCTTTTATTATTATTATTTAAGAATTAATATAATTAACAAATTTGTAAAACACCATATTATATACGGTTATAGGTATTAAAGTATTGTAGTTTTGAACGCAATCGTAAGTAATTGCTTCAAATATAAATCAAATTTTTATTTCAATAAAAATAGTATATCTTATTATTAAATATGTAATACCTCATTTAAATATTCTTCATGAAGCATTTTACAGGACTCCATCCTACCGATATTCGATTTCAAAACGTTGGATTCAACAGTTTAGGGTTTGTTCCAATAAATTTGAGCTTTTAAGTATATAAAAGTTTTAGTATTGAAATATAGCAGAATCTTGGTGGTCCGTTTCTATCAATAAAACGTCTATTAATCACGTCTTCAGAAATTATTAGTTCGCATGAAGCCACATATCTTCCACATCCATTCCAAGTTTCATTTAAAAAAAACATATGGTAGTCACATAGCTGTAGTAATTAAATGTGGATGGTTTGAGTTAAACCTTTGTAATTTTCAAAAAAGTGTGGTCCTAACACATCTCCACAGCATACGATATTTCTACAGTCAATTATGAATTTTTACTTTTGCACTTCTACAGATATGACAGTTTTCTTTCATATCCATCAAGCGAAAAATAAGCTTTATCTCTGGATATAATTCGATGAAAAATCAAAATAGGAACTTACGGGGTGTGAAAGGAAATCTCAGTAAATACAGAGATGGTATTCATAAAGTGTAGCAAATTGCCCTGGAAAGAAAATAGAACATTAATATACATCAACTGGAACTATTTTTAGAATATAAGTATTTGGTGATTTGCTAACAAAGCTTATATACAGTCGATCGATTTCCTTTCTTACAATAATAAATTGGAAAATATTATTAGTTTTTTAATTATTTTTTATGGATATTTTCAAATCAGAAATACACAATCAGAATAAATGAACATATGACAATCTGCTAACCTGTGGCCACAATCACAGTCAAGGACCACAAATCGCAGTCGAGAATTTTAGTGATTCTAAAATCTCTATTTCTTATATTGCAAAAACTTAAGTGGAGACTATAATTGGAGAATATATAGCACTACTTAATGAAAAAGTTATGTGACATGGACCGATTGTAATGTTTTTTGTTTCTTTTTAATAACAGCAGCTTACTGAAGCGTAGAACTCTTTTTCGTTTTGTGTTAGTTATAATTATCGTTATCGTTATAATTATCATTATCATTATAATTATCGTTATAATTATCGTTAAAATATATCATACAACCACACTTGGGTAACCACCATTGGAAAATAAAGGCTCACTTAAAAGTTAGCAAATGCATGTGGCAAAACTACAAATCAATAAACCAAATCAATAAATCAAATCAACACTTTAGTATGTATTCTACAATTAGTACTAAGCCTTCATACTATTATAACAAAGTTTCGGTGGAAGAACTGTTATGCTATTAAAGTCCCCTATTAAATAATTTATATTAAAGTTAAATACGAAATCAATAGTCGTCTTCAATTAATTCTGTTTTATAGAAAATTGAATCTAAACAATATGAGAATTAAAAATTTCTTTATATATGCATATGTATATGTAGATAAAGTAGTGTAGTAGGGAAGATAAGGCAGTGAAATAAAAGCAAAGATTGAAATGAAAGCAAGACAAGAAGGAGTAAAAAATAGTAGTTTTGAGAAGTTTGATAAATTTGATAAGTTTGCAAAGTTAAAGTTAAACATAAATTCATAAAACCTAAATTTTATTTTTAGCCTGAAATAAGTTTTAATTTAATGAAAGCTTAAAGAAAACATATTAAGAAACATTGTGTTTTTTTTGTTTAAATAACTACATATATATATTATATTATATGTTTGATTTTGTAATATTCTGTATAAAAAATAATTAAATTGTTATAATTTTTAATTAGACTACTAATAACTGCGAAAGCTGAATTGCAACGTGTAGGGTGTTTCGATAGTCGCATTAGCTAAAAGATGTGAAACAGAGTTTTGTGTAAAAAGTGGTGAAGGTATATTACTACGAGCATGTCCCATTCAAAGTAAAGGATGATAAATGCTTTCGTGATTGAAAACTTGAGGAGGAACTATGATATTTTATTTTTGATTTCTTATTATAATTGTTATTGTATATTAAATATATATATTGATTCAAGTTTTCTTTAGTTTTCTTATATACATAAGAAAATTAAATTGTACAAGATTATAGTAATTAATGTTTAATGAATCACTTTTCTCTGTATTGTCTATTGCTAGGATAGTTCAGTGATTTCCAAGATATTCACAAGAAAATATATTTTATTTATTAATATTTTTTTACTATAATTTTTAGTAAAAAAAAATAAGAGGAACATATAAGAAAAATTTTTATTTTTTATTTTTGATTTAGATTAACCAACAATTTCTACTTAAAAAATAAATATTTCGAGTGTGGTATTGGTTTTAGAAGTATTTAAAACAATTAATTTATCTGGCTCCTTACATATCACTCATACGCACCATGACACCATAAAATCAATGTTCCACAGGAATTGACAAAAAAGTTTTACTTTTTATTTCTAAATTAAGTTTCTCAGAAGTATTTTTATTAAATAAATTAATACACTAATTTTTATATAATAATGAATAAATTCATTGTTTTTTATATTACCAAATAAATATATTATCGTTTATAAATTATAAATAAATAATTTATTTTTTGTATGTTATGAAATATATGTATTATTTTTATATGTTATAAAATAAATGTATTAGTTTTCATATGTTATTAAAAAAATATATAACTTTTTATATATTATTAAGTGAATAAATTTGTTTTATATGGTATTCAATAAATACGTTGTTTTTATATATTATTAAATAAATATATATATTTGTTTCTATATATTATTTATGAAAATATATTTTTCTATATATTATTAATTAAAAATATTTTTTATATATTGTTAAATAAATATTTTACTTTTTAAATATTATTAAGAAAATATATTAATGTATAATATAATTGTATATAACAAATTAATATTTCCAAAAACCACTGATTATAGACATTTGGCGATATCTGAAATAGCTATAGCCTATAGTATATCATCAATCCAAGATTTATTTAATTAAAAATTTATGTTTGTTAAAATTTAACTTACTATGTCATTATATACATATGTATACCATAACTATCCATTTGTTGCAAAATAATGCACTGCATCGTATATCACTTATTAAACAAAGTTGATTCTTTACACACTCGAAATAAACATTGAATTTTAAGGTAATATGGATTATTACGATTAACATTTATCTTGATTATAATTTAAAAAATTCTTATTAAAAATTTGAACCCAATAAATAGCATAAAATAGTATCACATATTTGTGAGTAACATAATTTATTTTTTAATCAATTACAATTCTCAATAGGTTAAGTTTTATATCGAATGTGTTTTTGTAAATGTTTGTGAATGTTTATTAAAGCATTTTCATTTTAATATAAGATTTCAAATTAATGTTGATTAAATTGAATATTTATATATGTGTTCGTATGATCGATAGCTAACACTTACTAAATCATGGTTAAAATTTTCATTTATATTTCAAAAACATCTCGTAGACCATCTTCAGTGTACATAAAAAAAATTATAGAGCTTATATTTAAATAAACATTTTTTATAATTATAGTTGAAACTATAAATGACAATATTTCATAATTTTAAATTTATATGTATAAATATATTTTTTATTTGAAATTTTGTGCTTTTTATTTTAATTTATTACATTTTATAGGAGATACATTTTCAGAGAGTACAAAATATTTTGTTTAAAATTTTTGATGCGCTACTTGTTTCGCTATTAGGCAGATCTCTTACTTAGGTCCGTTGACTTTTTTATGGATGGCAGCAAACTTTTAAAAACTTATAGATGGAAATGTCAAACCACTTATTGTAAGTAACAGTTTTTTAAATACTGTGTGTCATGAACTTCGGATTCTTCACTGTTCCTAAGATTTTGCTGGTCTTCCTCAGTTAAATTAGATTTAAAGCCTTGAGCATTTCCCATTTGAATTGAAGTAACTGAACATTGACTCCCAGATTTTCGGAACACTTTCTTCTTCTGTTTTGCAAGCAATTATTTGTTTATCCGTCTGCAATTGAGTTCATGGAAATGGAAATGTAGCCATACGTGTTACTGCAAGTCTTTATTTAAATAGAACGATGTTTTTGTCATGAATCTTATCTTCTGGGATAAATTTTCGCAGGTTGCCTCATAAATTGTCGCAGGTTTCCTTATTTAATTAAAATTTTAATTTCATAAAATATGTAAAATTTTCATTTTTCTATATTATATTATACTATATTATTACTAAAATATATACACTTTTAAATAAAATGTTCATAAAATTATCATATTTTTGAATTAAACAAAATTCACTATTGTAATTTGCTAGTCGTCCATAGAGGGCGCTCTTATATTTCTGCTAATCAGCTGATAGAAGTGTCAGTTTTAATAATAAACAAAACAGGACAAGCCGGTGGAAAATAATAAAATATTGTTTACTAATATATTTGGGTATTATTTTAAATTCAAATCTAAATATATGTTTGAATAAAAACTATTCAAAAGCAAATTTAATTAAAGTTCTTAATAATGGAAATACTAAATGAAGAAAAACTATACCACGGTGAAAATAAATATTTGTCGGATTATCATAAACAGAGATCTATCAAAAAGTTGCCTATAAATTTATTTCGAAAATCGTTAAGAGAAAAACGCAACAGAAATCAAACAAAACTTACCAGAAAAAAGAAAAGCCATAAAATTGATATCACACAAAATAAAATAAATATGTTGATCCAAACCACAGAAGATGAGTTGCGCTCAATTATACAAGAAGAAGGAGACTTATTAACTGATGTAACTGTTGATGACACACCAATTGAGCTGTTGGGAAAGGTATATTTAAATATTTTAATTAATATTTATCTTTATAAATTAAACAACAATATCTCTTTAATATTAAATGTATAATTAGATTTCAAATACTATTTTACGTGTTCACATCCACCGCGAATACTGAAACGGAATTACTCATATCCGATAGTTTTCATAAATTGTAAGAATTTACTTACTCTCGCATCGCAGTTGCATACAATGTAGCCTACCTTAACTTATTGGATCAATGAACTTTCTTCAAAAGATCTAATTTAATTAACAACTTCTCTACAACAACTGTGCGCCTTTCCACAAACAATAAAGAGACGCTTAAAATATTGATTTAAAAAATATTCTCTTAACCTTTGGACTACATACTGACTATCTACTGTTATTATTAGTAAATGTAATCGACTACGTCTCCTGAAGCGTCACTGCATAGGTGCTAATTAATGGTTAAATTTATTGCTTAGTATAAACTACATTTTTATTTAGATTTATAATTTAAAATATGTTTGTTTTTCTCGATAATCATAATTCCATAAACTCTTTGAAAAGAAATTAGATGGATACGCAATTATAAAATTTTTTGTCCATTAAAGTTTATAAATGTTTTATAAAAGGGTTTCAACCTTAAGACATCAATTGCATTATTTTTTTTATATCGAAACATGTATTCACTTTATTCTGTAACGCTCCACGTTTGAAATAATAAAACTGATAAATTTTCTGAGGTTAGGTGTACCCAGATCTGATAATTCCTAGAATTTTATGCATTAACTCCACATCTGAATTAAGACCGATAATGACTTCTGTGACATTCCAATGGATTTAGCTCAATTTATATGCATGTTTTTCTACCAAACTGTAATCTATAAAGACAGACGTATGAAAATTAACGATGATACTGAGTAAAAATCTATGTTTTATTATGGTATATTGCCGTCTAATGTTACTAGGTACGTGAGCCACTATAGATCTGTTTGTTGCAGTGCAAAATTCCACTACTTAATAATAATGACCAAAAACGTCAATGAGTTCGTCATTCAAAAAATTGTTTCGAAATGTTTATGTACAATCTAGCTGACTATCACTACTCGACAATTCATAAAACATGAATCCATTCCTGCACACAACAAACTAGAGAATGGGTAGAGCCCGGCGGGAGTGCTCCCAAACGACTACGAACCAAGAACCGATTGGAAAAGTTTTGGCTTCCGTATTTTGAGATTCAAGTAAAATAATTTTCATAATGAAAAACAATAAAATTAGATTACTATTGCATATTATGGGATCGATTACACGAGGAAATCGAAAAAAAACGACCATTGACGATCGAAGAAAAAAATTTTGTTTTTGCAAGATAATGCACTCGCTCACATGTCAATGAAAACCAAATTAAATTAAATAAAATGACTAACAGTACGATTTGTTTCCCTACCCACCGTATTCTCCAGATTTAGCACCTAGTGACTATTATCTGTTTCGAAACTTGAAAAGATGACTCTAGGGAAAAAGATTTACATCAAGAGATGAAGTGGAATGGGAAACTGAAAACTTGATAAACCGTTTTATTTAAAAGGTGTTAAAATTTTGAAAGATCGTTGGACGTTGAAAAGCCACTATATAATAGTTGTGACTTGCGCTTGTTGAAAAATGGGTTTAATCTCTTCACATGACTTTTATTTTATAGTTTAATTTATTAATAGTTGCAATATTTTTTCGTTTAAGTTTGAAAACCTTTCTCCGGAGAAAGCATAATCGATGCTATAGGTTCCTTCCAGTAATATTAATAAATGCTTTAATGTAAATCACATATTTCTATAGCTTCTTAACTCTTTACAAAGTTGATGTAGTAAATTATTTATGTAAATATCTATAAATTAATAATCTGCGAGAATATATAAGAATCTTCTTTAATCTTTAATATCTTTTTGATTAGTATCGATGGAAAAATTATAACTAAAATTATTTACAATAATTAATTGTTAATACACCTAGTAAAAATTAAAAAACTTATTGATAAAATTATATACATTTTTACAGAAAGAGTTGTGTTGTTGTTAAATTTAATTAAATAAATTAATAATGTCTTTTAAATTATTATTAATTTGCTCTTCTATATTTCAGATTGCGGCGGAAGAAAATCAGGCCACCACTATTTATGTAAAACGCGATGGACTAACAACTTTAACTGTGCTGGTACGTTGCTTAATTATAATTATTTTATTTTGTTGAATTGTATCTACGAACATTCAGCAATTTCTTGAGATTTGATTTGATTGACTCCGAAAACACAAAGCCACTTGCTCTATAGAAATACATGGGAGATATTTATTATAAATATAAGCGCGCTGAGTTGAGAAACTTAAGTATGTAAATTAATTGATTTCCAATGTTCAAATCGATTTGTTAATTATAAGATAGTGATTGACGATTGACGAACAATTTGATTTGAATATTCATTTGTTTACCTTGACAACAGATTCAAGTGAGGCACATCATAAGTAAACAAGCGTCGAGAAAGGAGCCTAAGTTCTTTATGTTGTAATATGGAAATGGCTTCATAGCATTTTCTAATGTTCGAGATGTTGAGAACTACTACAGAATAGAATATCGTATTTACATAACAAGTATAATGGCGTTTTTGTTTGTTAATTTCATTAAGTATACGTTTCTATTTACACAATGAGCGGCTCTGCCAAGTTCAAGTTCACAAATTTGAATTTTGCACGAAGTCGTTTGTCGTTCAAATTTGTGTGGGTTTCTGTTAATAAATAAAATAAAAACAAAACTTTTTTACAATCACTTCACCACAATTTCTAAATGCTAATCAAACATTTTGTAACAGAAATTTTTGTTAGTTTGTCTTAAAAAATTTCTACTTTGCTTTGGAAATTCCGTAACTTCACGTTACGAATTTTTCTATAGCATTTTTACAAAAATTGTATATTTGGTATTAAAAATCTGAATAAAATTTCAGCCAGTAATCCAAAAATCCTTTGATATTCAAGTAGATCAATAAATCTAAAAGTATTTTGAATTCATAATAAATGACGTCAAAGTAGTGACTCTTACTGGATCAATATTTAGCAGCTTTGCAACTTCTACAAAAACGTTGAAAGAGAGTGTAAAGATGAAGTTAAAGGAACGATATGTTGTTAAAATAGAATAGTATAGGGAGTGAAAAAATATGTATTAAAATATGGAAGAGTATAAAAACTGTTATGCCCAGTTTTAGAAACATCAAGACTGCAGCGTGACGGAGACACAATACAAGTAAGGTCAGGTTTGTATAAGCAACGACCACTGTAACGTCTTGATTTAGGCTATCTTGTAATCACTAGACGCTGTATTTATACACAAAAATCACAGTATCAAACTAATGACTCAGTTATTTATTATTTGTAATAATATTCTTTGAGTTACCAAGACTGGATAGTCAAATATTCAAACTCTTCTTTTAAGCAATATATCTAAGTGTTATATTAGACTTAAAACACAATTGGTAGGCGAGAGTAAAAAACTGGTGAAAAAGCAAGTATAGCTTATTACACCCACAAAAAAATGTGGTGCATAGCAAGACAATATTATACAGCTCGTGCAAGCGCAAAGAACGGCAAACATTGGATTCATAAAAGTTATGATGGAGAAACTTTGGGGGATGGTTGAACGGCGCTTGGTCGTCTTCGACGAGTGGCTCCGGGACGTAGACTAGGTTTCTAGGTTTCTTCGGCTGGATCCTGATTAATTTCAAATTATACCACCTTTTTCCCTTCCTTCATCCCAATACCACAACCCCTCTTATCCATTTCCTTACCCATGTATTCGTCTCGTAATCCTTTCATGTTATCTGCTTTCAGATCCCGGCGGATTAAAACAATAACAACAACAACATGGTGGAGAAACTGCCCTAAAGCAGTAAGAAACCTTATTTTAGGTGCTTCAACTATATGAAACACGTGCTAGAAAGCCAGACTCCATTTTTATGATACTACCACTTAACCTGGTGAAAGATATTGCCTACTTATATCCTGAAAATAAATTCCAGACATTTTTCAACACAAGTGTGATATCCAAATATTCAATCCAGGTGTAGATTTTTGTGATCAGTTAGAAAATATTTACTAGTAGATGACAATCTATGACTATGTGAAGCATCTTTGGAGTCTTCGATTTTGATGGTATAGCTGACACAAATAGACGACGTTTTGCGAAGAGAGTTACTGATTGCTATACGAATAGGTTTTGCTATACGAGAAAATTGTGTTTCATTCTAAAAAATATTCGGTGAAGCCTAGTTGAAAACTATTACATACAGATTTGTCAAACTTTTCATCTGAAGTTTGACAAAAAAGTTTGATGGAAATCAAAAAAATTTGTATTTTCAAACTTACTCGTGTTTTTTCGTATACAGCCGAGTTTTTTTTTCGATGAACATACAAAATTTCATTCATTGTAAGGGATGGAAGCGAAAATATCGTTTAAATTCATACATAATTTTATTTTGTAGTATATTTGTTGTTTTTTTTTTGTTGGGATGTATTTAAAAAGTTTTTGTCAAGAAAATTTGAAAAAAAATTCTCATGTGTAATACTCGGTTAAGATACAAAAACAAATTATTAACCCCAGAAATAGGAAGAAGCGTTTCTAAAAAGATCTGTGCCATTTAGTTGTCACCCTGCATGCTTCTTCATAAGCAAAAGTTACATATATCTGCCTATTTTAAGATGATATCAAATTTTTATAGTTTTTTAGAATTCTAACAAATAGCACAATCGCATGGTTTATTGACGGCTCGCTTACAGAGGAAGGTGCCGGAGCGGGCATAGCAAGAAGCACTGGGAAGCGCTGGGAAAAAATACTAGCATCTTTCAAGCAAAAATTTTAAAAATTTTACGCAATTTTAAAATGCGTACTCATCAATATTGAACGGAATTACTAGGATAAAAACATTGCAATACTGACAGACAGTCTAGCGGCGATCAAGGCACTGAACTCGTATAAGCTGACCTCAAGACTGGTGTTAGACTGCCTTGATAAGCTAAATCTGCTTGGCGAAAAAAATCAGGTGTCGATTCTTTGGGTACCGGGACATACTGGCGTACGCGAAAAGGAATACGCGGACAAGCGATAATGAAGCCGGAACCTTTTTGTGGACTAGAAAATAGCACGCTCCAGAATAAAAAAGATTACTGGGATAATATACCAGGATTAAAACAATCCAAATCACTTATTGGTAGCTTTAACAACAAGAGATACCAGGATTGTGTGATCCTATCAAAAGAAAAACTTAGAATCATCACAGGAATCCTAACACGACACTGCAGACTAAAACACCACCTAACAAAACTGGGTGTACTTAGGATGCAAACTGCAGATTCTGTGAAGAGAATGAAGAGTCGGTCATACATGTGCTATTAGAATGTCCTGCGCTAATGCACATACGAAATAGGTTGCTAGGAATGTATATTCTTACGGAAGAGGTAATAAAACTCTGTAAAGTAGGTTCTATACTACTTTTTATTGACGCAACAGGGCTTAAAGACCTACTCTAAGCCCAGAATAGACCCGACGCTCGCAGTGCCAGATCTCCTAACAATAATAATAGAATTTTATTTATGTGACTGCTTTTCTATTATTACTATTTTATTGTTGACAATACAATATCTAAAGTTTCAATTTTCTAAGCTTTCAAGTTAAATTATACGTAATTTAGTATACAGCAATTTTCAGCTTAAAAGTAATTGAATATTATTTCAATATTGCTGAATAGTATACTCTAATAGTTAATCTATAGTTACACTAGAATTGCTGTTTCTTAGTAATTATTGTTATTACATTATAATTATCAGAAAAACAATTTTAAATTTACAATTTTAAATATTCTTATGTCACTATGATATGAATGCAAGATATTGATATAGATATAGTATATCCAAGCGTTTCTAAGCAGGTTCTAAAAATGCTAATAAAAATGTTATTATTCAGTACAGCTTTAAGTTCACTATCTTTAACTATGCAATTTGCTTATATAAATATGAATCAAACTTTTACTGGTTATGGGTTTTAAAAAGTATATCACAACCCCTTTTGGAGTTTTTCAAAGTTTAGACGGAGTATAAATCAAATAAGCTTGTCATAAAACAGATAAACTATTCGGACTTTACGTATACTCTGGATTTTAGTTCACTTTTAATATTTATTGAATCAATTTATATTAGTTATGGAGTTAAGCTATATTTTAATGAACTAGTTCATTATTGTGTCAAATATGAAAGTGATGTTTTAGTTCAATAGTTCACTTCGAAAATGCAAAGTAAAAATATAAGAGGATTTATGAGAGGATTTACTTTCATCATTTATTATTTTTGTATTTTTCTGTAAATATTTTTCTAGAAAAATTAGTAATAAAAGCAGTATCTATTACACAAAACTAATTCTGACGTTTAAAGTAGAATGAACTACTGAACTGAATGAGATAAAGTTCATTAATTTTTCTAAATAAAAAACCTTAATAAATTAGTTCGTTTGCAATCTACACAACCTTTTTTTTATTTAATATAACAAAGATTACTTTTATATTAAGAGGTTTGCAGTAGTGCAATGTATTCTGTAATATCCTATCATAGAATGTATGCATTTCTATATATCATATATATTATAATAAGATTCAGAAATTTACATACTATAGGATATTATATAGTCTATTTTAGTGAAGTAGGAATATATGCATTGCTATATTTCATATATATATTATAAAAAGATGTAGAAATTTACATATTATATTATTATAGAAGATTAGAGACATTATATAGTCTATTTTACTGAAGTAGATTAGTCACATAACAAGAAAATAGTTTGTAAAGTCATTATCAGCTATTTTTTAATATAGAATTTATTGTTGTTCAGTAACCTTTCTTAATGAAGTAACTCCAGCTCAAAAAGTACCCGGATTTTGTAAATAAAATACACAAATTTAAATTTGAACCCAAATTTATTTTATCTCCTTCAAAATATGCTCCTTCTGAAGCGATACACATATGCCAACGCTTAACCCATTCTTCCACACATATTTCGTAGGCCCGTGCAGGTATGGCTTTTAGTTCCTTCAGCGAATTCTCTTTTACCGATTCAATCGACTCAAAACGCTTACCACGAAGGGTTAATTTGAGTTTCGGGAACAGAAAAAAGTCGCACGGATCCAGATCTGGCGAATATGGTGCCTGAGCGGTGACAGTGGTGCCGTGTTTAGTCAAAAAATCGCGTATAACAAGAATTTTCCGTAGTAAAAATCGCTAAATGCACTTGAGGTAGTCTCACATTAACAGCTGCTGTAAACAAACTAATTAACAGATGGCGCTCAAATTTGTACCATATGTCAAGAAAGGGTGTACCAACATAACAAAATTTTTGAAAAAGGTCTATTACTTACTTAAGGAGTAGTTAACAAACAACAAAACAACAAAAAATAGTTAACAAACTTTTTGAGCAGAAGGTATATTATACAAGTATCCTTTCTGGGTTGATTTTGTTCGATATGATTTTATCATATATTTTTATTGTCAATAACATTTTCAAATGGATATTCTAATTTTTGATTTATATAAGTAAAAAAATGTGTGTGAATAGCATTGGGGAAACTTCAAGCCAATGATAAAATGATAGTAATAGAGTCTGTTCTTTAAGAGTTTTCATGTCGTTCTTACTAAAGGTAATTTGTCATTCATAAGATATACCATATGTGCATGTACATGTATCTTTATGCTCTTATCTGCAGTAGAGTATATTAGTATTGACTATAAACATATTGTATATACATATAGTCAAACAACTATCTATAGCTTTTTAGATTTATACCCATTATATAAAGTGTTAACTAATATTTCCAGACTTCTTTTTAACATACTTCTAACTCCAGTGTTATATATAATGATATTTGTTTTTTTTATATATATTATAAATGTTATTTTTTGTTCAAACTAAAGTTCTGTGTCAATAAAATATAGAATAGATGAGCAATGATGTATGCGAATTACTTAAGTAAATTATTTATTGAAGAATTTTGTAATCTGGGTCAATTAAAATTTGCCAAGCAAATCTATTCTAACTAAAATCTAATAGTTTTATTTAGATGAAAAGTGCAGTTGCGTCTTACAGATACGAGCACTTGTAATTTTTAGAATATCTACACCACCACAATCCTCCGTCCGCAAAAAAAAAAAAAATTAATAGTTGATTTATAAACGCAATTTAGAGATATACGTTCACGTGTAAATTGAATAACTCGTGAAATACATCGAAATAATAAAAATACTGTAATCATATGAAAACCTCGATAAGCTAATCTTAGAAAATGTCAGGCTGAGGTCAATTTTATAAATAATTATAAATAATTGTAATCATCCAACATATAAAGTGTTTAAATAAATTTATTTTTATTTAAAATAAATATTGATAATCAGTTTTTAAAATCACAAGTCGCAATAGAACGTTAGTATTATCATTGTTGCTAAAAGCAATAATTAATTGCGAACTAAGCTTATGCTTGTCACTTTTCATGAAATTTTTAATTTTTTAAAAATATCTTATATATTTTTTATACTAATATCTTACTAATAATAAATGAATTTGAGAGTATGTTCGCATATTCTTAACACATTTATTTCATTAATCGCATTTCGCATTATTTTTAAAATATATATGCGTGATTTGCATTTCAAGTTCAAGGCTTCCTCTTCATCTTTTATGTCTTATTATACAAAAAAAATCAACATAATCACTGAAAACACTTCAAACACGTCTCGTAGATTGGCTTCACACGCTTTGGAAGAGGTGTGTAGTCTGACAAGTGAATCTACTTAGCTAAACTAATGGTATATTTCTTGTTTAGCGTACGGACGGAATAGAAAACAAGAAATAATTTAAAATCTATGGGCCAAGACTATTCACAAATGAATATGCTTCACTCTCACCTTAACCTCTCATCTACACTGCTTCGCTGCTACACTGCTGTTTTTAAGATTTTAGGAGAGCTCCTATCTCTCAGTTATGATGGAGAAAATAAATTGAATACAGGTTAATAGGTTTTGGTACTGGCACTGGTGCTGAAGCTGAAGCTGAAGCTGGTAAGATGAATAAAAGTAAAAGTAGCTCTGAAGTGCAGCAATTTATTGTTGATCTGTAGATTATAGAAATTAAAAAATTATTTACATCGATGTATTAAGTTTATAATACATCGATATATATTTATATTTTAGATATAAATGAAAATGAAAATGAATAAAAATTAATAAGTTTCTTTAAACTACTTTTACACTTGGATTTTGTCAAAAATATTTTTAGAATAGGTTATTATATTAGATGCATAATTTCCAAAAGATTGAAATGGTTTAAAAACTGATACAAATATTTATATTACAGATAAATATTGTACATATTTTATTATAAACATTGTATATCTAATCTAATTCCATTAGAAACTCTTGGTGACTGTCTCTAAAGACTCTATCTTCAAGAATTTCTTACGTCTGCAAAAATGTTCCCCAAAATCTATATGGAGATTTTAGTTTTATCTAAGATCATTAAGAATCAATAAGTTTATGTGATACTTATTTATAACTTAAATATATATATCTTATATATATACATACCTTATTATCTTATAATCTTATAATCTTATAATAATTATAATGAGCCGGCTAATTGGTCAATTTAAATACAAAATAAAAACTATTATTTATATTTAAACAAATTATATTTTAATAAAATATTCTGATATTGTATAGTAACTATAGTCGATCATTTATGCTGACAGCTAATCATAATTTGACAGAAGATTTTGGTCTTTCAAATAGAGGTCAGAACGTCTTTTGTTGATTATGTCTTACCATTATACGGATATAAAAACCCTTTCCACAGTATTCTCTTCTCTGTGGATAAAATAGTCACAAAGTATACAATTGTGAGCAAAATAGTCGTAAAGTATATGACTAGTAGTCTTATCTTTTTTTATGTTAGTGGCCATTCTCTAACATCTTAGACGGAACCATCGCTGAGATTGTAAAGTAGGTTAAGCTGACCCGTCTAGCAACATGTTAGCTAACTCAGCTATATGTTCCATAATCTTAATACCAACACTGTTACACAATTACAATTGTCGTCAAAATTAAAATATTGAAAAATTGAGAATTGTCAATTCTTTTCTTTGATAAATTATTCATAATCACAATAGCTTGGAACGGCTTTGTTGGTAAAAAAAGGCCCCAAAGATTTAACATCTTCTTCTAGCTAATAATGTATATTGGTACATGTGGTGGAGTGCAATTATCTTCTCATCTACAGAGCCGTAACTTCGACAAAAGTTATTATAAGCTAGACGCAGTTTCATAGTATGTCTTTATAGCATGCAAACTAATAGAACTGAGAACTTATTCTAATGGAACTTATATGTTTTGTAGGGAAAATAATGAGACGTCAAACATGTGTTGGGAGTTTCTCCGGTTCTGATACATAAACGAAAGAAGTATCTAGATCGGTAACTTATGTCGAATGTAGAAGTAAAGCTTTGTAATATGTATTTAACACTACAATTTATAAGGAAAGTTGAACTTGGACAATTTTTATGAAGGAGGAGCAATATAGTTTTTAAGATTGTAGTGCAAATCCCTCAACATAATAATAGATAATATATAAAAATAAAAGCTATATGTGATCTTAAATATATGTCTTAATTGAATCGGTTTAAATTAACCCATAACAATAAGTTTTAGAATCTTACAGATTAATAACTTTACATTACAATTTATTTTATATAAACATACTATAATGAAATATATATATATATATTTTTTTTTTAACTTCATTTTATTATATACAATCTATTCTAAGCATGAGTAATAAGTACTGCTGGCAATAACAATATTTGAAAGGCGTGTACGGGACTATCCAGTGGTAACCACGGCCTGCATTGTGCTGTGTTTCAATTAAGTAGAAGTAAGCACCTAGGCTGTATTAGACTACGCTTATTATGTTGTATTTTGAAATCTACTCGGCCTCTGAATAAATAACCAGGGTTTATTTACCAGCTATCACGGCATATAAATTGAATTAATCAGGGTGAACTGTAGGAAAGTAGGATGGCGGGTCTATCATTCCATCTTAAATATAGAATATTTTTTGATCTTAAAATGTTAAAACCATGTGAGCATGTTAACTATTTTATAAAATAACTACGAACAGAATAGAATAGTATTGAAATTTAACAATTGAAAATAAAATTATAATTAATTAATTAATTCAATTATTCTACAGCTGGTTTATGATTTCGTTCTAATATAAACACAGCAAGTAAAATTGTTAATAAAAACTTTCATAGTAATAGTAACAAAACTCCAGAAAAATATGCGAACAAAAAAGTCAAGTACGGCTTTGGACCAGTTGGTTAAGGTGCGCTGATTCTGAGCTTCACATTTGTCAGGACCCGAGTTCGATTCCTGGTACTTGCAGTCCTCAAAAAATAATTATTTACGAATAATTAAATACAAGAATTATTTCCAAGACCACTGATGATGGGTATTTGGCAATACTCGAAACAGTTGTATAGTCAGCCAAAAATTCAATTAATTAAAATAATATAAAAAAATAAAATTTTTGTTGTTGTATTTCACTACTGTTCGAAAAAACCTCTTTATGAAATAACTACTTAAATAATTATTTCAATAATATATTTACATTAATAAGTATTAAACCTTAAATGTCTAGAACTCGGTATAAGCGAGTGTGTACAACCCATAACACTTAATTAACTTCATTAAAGAGCAAAATTGTTTTGTAGAGTAACTAATTGCCAATAACGTTTATAATTTTGCTCTTTCTCATTTTATGTTGAAAACTGCTATGCGCCTTTGCTGTGCTTTTGGGCTCTCTTAATTGCTATATGCGTATGGAACGCTAACCAGTTGCCGCAGAAACAACCAACAGTCGCCAATTTGAAGAGAGCCATCGAATCGGCTGCACGTGTTCAACTTCAACGAGAATCACGACAAAAACAAAAAGTAGCCATGCAACCAGTAACTAACCCAGAGCAGAAAAACAACGACGTTGGAGCAAATGCAACAACGATCGTTGGCGAAGCTCCCCATGAGCGGCGGAATATCAATGAAAGCACAAAAAGCAAAATAAACCATAGCAAGAGTGACGAAGAACAACGACTACAACGACTACAGCAACAACGGAAAGCACAATTCGCTTCAACGAGTTTACGGAAGCCTATCAGAAACACTGGCGAGTTAGTCTACTCCACAGCGCGCAACGGTCATCATCATCGGCCGAACGTCTCATGGCGGTATCTGTGGCGTGCTTTTGCCTTATTCAATATTGATACAAACTTACCATTAAACGATGAAGACGGACGGAAATTGTTAAGTGATTTCGATATAAAAAATGCAACTAATTTAAAATTTTGCAAACGTGAAAAATATTACAGCCGTAAACGACAATAAAACTAAAAAAATTTATTTAATTTTAATTTTATTAAAACTAGTAGGAAATAGTAGGAAATAACGTACTTTATGTAAAGTCCATAAATTAAGTAAACGATCCAATTTAAAGGAATTTCTTTCGCGCCTTAATTCAACATTGAAAAACCATTAAAAATAATATATTAGATTATTTACTTTTCTCTGCTACAAAAAAAAAAACACCAAGATCTTGAGACAATCAAACGACGCATCCAACATCTAATTGGTCATGTGTAGAATAAGTTCAGTGCTGGTAATTTCACCAAGTCTTGTTTTTATCGCCTTGTTGTGTTCACTGCAAATTGACCTCAATTTTGGTGCATTCGAAGACGGCAACAACAACAACGTCAAAATAACCAAACATGGCCTTGAACTAACACAAGCGATCAATATCCAAAGACTGGAATACCTACAAAGAGAATGCGAAATATCAGGATACAATACACAAACCCTGGACGATCTAACAGAAGAGCAAATGGAACACATGATCGTTGATCCAGAGCACAAATTCTTATATTGTTATGTGCCTAAAGTGAGTGAAGTTTTTAATCTACTTTTTTTTCTATTCTATTTTTTTTCTATTCTTAAAGGTCTGAACTTTTTAATATAGTTAACGTACATTTTAAATATTAATTCTCTTTACCCAACTTCAACAATAGTCAATGTCAAATCATAAAAATCAAAAGGCATATTGAATTCTAATATATCTGAAACTCACTGAATATCTAAGATGTGACCAAAAATAAATATTATAAAATTACAGTGTTATGCACCAATATTTAATAAAATGTAGACATGAAGAGTCCTTAAAATAATTTGAGTACTTTCAATTACTAGAGCCCTTTGAACAAACCTTAAAAATAATCAGTGTATAATCATAATTAAAATCATAAAAATCAAAAAGAGCTATTGATCTGAATCTGAAATCTCCTGAGATGGGTCAAACTATAAATTTTATAGAATTACCGTGGTACGCATCAATATTCAACCTCAGAACTAATTAGTGTGTAATCATAATTAAAATTATAATAATCAAATGACATTTTGACTTCTGCAACCTCCTAAATATCTAAGATGAGGTATAAGGTCTAAGACAAGAAGTACAGATGAAGAGTAATTGAATTAAACTACAAACTTTCAGAATTTTATATTTTTTTTTTTTAATTTAATTTAATTTTTTTTTTTTTAAATTAGTTTTGAATTTTGGAAGTGGGCGCTGTTCTTCAGAATTGTGGTTTTAGTTAAGTCAACAGTGGCGGACTTATAAATATAGAAACATTCTAATAGTCACAATTCGTGGTATCGAAACGAACCATCATTTGCGCTCATATGAGATGTCTCAAATGTATGGGTTGTTCTAATACCACGAATTGTGGCTATTAGAATATTTTATTTTCATATAACCTCTCCGCAAGGTAAAATGGATCATTTTCTTTGTTTAAGAATTACGCCTTTTGAAAATTTTATCTTCAAAAAATAATATTCCTTCGCTCTATTGAGTTTAGTTTTTAATTTTTTATTTTAAATTGGTGATGTCTTATCGTTTTTAATATTAGTAAATATTTAATTTTAACTGATTTTGGAGTCCTGATTTCTTGGTTGTTTTTGATATGTTCTTTTGAGCGGTTTAGCTGTTAGTCTTCCATCATGGGTTTCTTTTAACTTGTTCTTTAACTTTCCGACCTATTTCGATCGCATTTATATCGTTTTTTGTATGTGCCATCATAGAGATTTTCAATACTGCTAGTCTTGTTATAATGTGATATAGTTCTAGACAGGGAAAATTAGTTCACATTGTGGTGTTTGAAGGCTCCAACAATAGCTGCTTTATGGCTTTCCGCTAGAATATGGTGTTATCAGATAAATAGTGTTAAAGGATTAGTTGATAAAGAAAATAAGCAATAATAGTGAAGTCGATTGTATGAACATAATTTTTAGGTGCCATGCCAGACCTCAAAATATTTATGTGTAAATTGATTTTATTTCTATAATTCTTGCACAGTTATAAATAGTTCTCATTGATCGAAAATATTTGAAGGTTAAAAAAAAATATAATCAAAAATGATGTCATTTCCTGCAGTCGCAAGTGCAATTAATATACGTATGCATTTCTATATGAAATAATTATGTATATAATGTATACCATAATATTAATGACTTCAAATGATCAAATTTTGAAAATCCATAATCTACGTCTACAACAATACATTTTCACATTTTTACGGAGATTGGGTAATATATTTACAAAGCACTCTCATTTTTACTAGTAAGGAAATTAGTGTTTCAATTAAAAAAATTAAATACTTTTCATTGAATTTTGAGATTCTAAACAAATTTAAAAAAATACTATATAAAATCTTAAAATTTATTTATGTGATTTTAATCCAGCATAATTACCATAAATTAAGTATGGACTCACCACACTTTTTGTTTTACATATGCAATTTTTGGTTAAAATAATTTATATTGTTAACTGCTAGTTTTCATACATATCTGGTTTTCTCGGTATCTTGATATCTAGACATAATATTATGTATGGCTTAGAAGAAAAGTTGCTTAGAATAGACGATTCTAATAAAATTTGTGGTCAAATAGTTGCGCCACAGAAATAGAACTCGTGTCTCTTTTTTACAATTGCAATTTTTAAGTTAACCATAACATTTCAGTAGACAATATCTGGGACTCAATAGAAGATATATAGTTTTGATCAGGTCGATGGGACAAAACGAACTTCAAACTTAAACTAAAACCTTGATTAGTTGATAAAATATTGTATATAGAGTTTTTGATGATATACCATTTAGATTTGGGGATGGATCTTTCGTAAATCGAATGGGATACGGTAAAAGTGTATATAAAATCAAATTTAAACAAATGTACACACTTGTTTTAAATAAAATTTGAAAAAAGAATTAACAATTATTATGAAGTAATTGAAGTTTTTAGGTTGTACTGTTTATAAAGTAGAATAGTAGAAATTTCATGAAATATTTATTACAGAAGTTTAAATTTCTGACGCCATCAGTTACCTGAGACCATAAGCGTGTACTATTAAATGATATTTGCAATGAAGTGTAAATTCGAAACTGTAATAAAAATTATTACCTTTATTATTATAAATAAATACTTTAATATTACTATATAACTGCCCGTTATGTATCTTGTACATTTAAAATTTAGGCTTTTTTTGTTTTGAATCGTACCATACTTTGTTCTTTGCTGGTATGATATGTAACTCTTATGTATTTCAGTAACTTAATAGGTCAATGCTGTACTTTAATAAAATTGTCCTATATGAAAACGATATGCTAAACCTGTTTAAAATCGAGTACAACAAGTGAATGAACTTTATTTTCTTCTTACCTTCCCTGTCTACCTGTACTGGAAGCAAATTTTAATGAATTTTTAATCTTTACTTTAGTTCTTTAATGTGGCTTGTGATAGTCACTTATTGAGCACAAAATTAAGAGAATCAGTTTAAGTCGAATATTGTAGTTATATTTTATCGTAAGACCCGCCTGTTCTTACGGTTAAACAGTACGGTTCAATTCAGTATGTAAGATTGAAATTAGTGTAAAGTTTCTAGAATGAATAAACAATAGAAAGAGATGCTGAAGGACATAGGAAGGTTGACTATATCCTGTATCAAGATCTATAAATCTTATGTGCACTTTACATTGAGTCAGTTGATGTTAATTAACTGGTCAACCTTTCTCCTACAACCTTCTGGTTTGACAAGGCAAGAAAAAACCTCTTATATTTTTACTTTTAAATATTTATTTTTTTCCACTGTGCTGTCTCGTATTATAGCAGAATTATTACAGAAATTCTAAAATTATCTCTTAAATTATTTTAGTTATTTTAGTTTCTTGTTATTTCTATATTTTACCAAAATTTCTGGTTATAGCAGTTTTGGACTCCTTTCGCAAGAAAATTTACTTAGGTCATATATAACTTTCCGGTTTACCCGGTCAGACTTAACAAGATCACATCTTTTGAATTTATTAAAAGAAAACGTGTGAATACTGCAAGATTTAGAAAAAAACATAATAAAAAATTTCTCCATGACTATCTAGCTTTGGCTTTCACAAAAAAACTTGGGCTTAAGAACTTAAGATCTGTGAAATAATATAAATGCAACGGAATGGATTTAGTTTTTGCTAATTATGGATAGTGGATTGATACCTGCTGACCTGCTACTGCAATGTCAAGAGTATATTACTATTAGGCTCTTATACATAGTGAAAAGGATATCTTTATTACTAACATTTCCGATTTCTAAAGTACAAAGTACTAAGTAATATTCTTCTGTTAATCAGTATTATATATGTCTTTGTTGTTTTCAAAACGATTTATGAAAGTGGGTTCTATAAATTAATTTTCTTCTTTATGTTCTTTGGAATATTAGAAAGCAATTTCTAGGTCGGCCTATACTACTATATTGTTTTATTTGTTTCCTTATTTGTATGTTTCTCTTAAATTACTGATTGCTGGCCATAAAATCTCAGATCGTTATTAACTGTAACCATGTGAATAGGATTGAAAACTTCTTTTAAAGGACATCACATTCTTTTACTTCTTTATTTTTAAGCGGGAATGCAAGAATGGCTAATACAAAGCTATAACGATGTTGTAAATAACTCTAGAGGTAAAAATTTTCAGTTTGAGTGTTTCAAAAACTATTGCTATGTTTAAAGTATTTCACTTCTATGGGCGCGTATAATAATAGGTAATTTGATTATTGTGGCTTATAGTATAAATTAATTTATAATTTTTTTAAAGTAAATATTGTGAAAGCTCCCCTAATGGATACCTTTATTTGGTGTTCCATTTGACTTAAACATAACTTTTTTTAACATTAACTATTTCAATTTTTCTACCCGGATATATCTCTTGAACGAACTAAAGTTAGCTGATATTGAGTGCTAATAGAGCACTTACTTTTATTAAGCATTTCGTTTTTACTTGTATTAATCGTATTTTTTTTCAATAAAAATAGTTATTTTTATTTAAAAATTTTCAATATATTTTATTTTCAGTTCTACAGATAATGCCAATGTTATAGTTTATTTCTTAATAACTTTTTCATTAAAACGTATTTGCCTATTTTTTTTTAATTTAATTACTATACTAATTTAACAATAGAGGTCATGCCATTGTGACTATAGTAAATATATTACTAATAAACAATTTTTTTTTCTACTAATTAAAAATCAATTACTTATGCTAATGTAAATATTGGTTATTTGGCTCTGATTACACTATTTAACCGGTTAAGTTCCTGTTTAACCGAGTGAGTTCAAGTCGTTAGCTTAGGTTAGACATTCCTTTGTGCAATTGAGTATTGAGTTTCTTTTCATTGGAACTGGCTCTAAAATGTTTATTTGAAAAACTATATATAGTTTAATATCATAATAATAATATATAAAAACACTTGGAAATCAGGTGAATTGCTTTTTTTGCTTGAGGAATTCTGATTTATAGAGTTACTCATCAATCATAAAATAATGCAAAGCCAATTAAAAGTATTTATCGTATTTTGTTCTAGTTATTTCTTGGTTATTATATCAATACTTTCTGAGTCATTAAATTATTTACTTATATTAGCTTATATGTATATTCTTATTCCTATTATTCCACTGTTGGCCAGTATATGGGACCCAACTTAAGAAGTTTGTTTCGGTTTCCACTTTCAGATTAGTTTTACATCAATGATCAATTCTTTTTAATCAAATAGATTTTGCTCTCATCTTTATCTGATGTTTATGCAGATTATTCAGAAATATCTACTGATATATATATTTATTCTATTTATATTCTTATTATTCCACTTTTGACCAGTATATGGAATCTAACTTAATAAGTTTGTTTCGCTTTCCACTTTCAGATTAGTTTTACGTCAATAATTAATTCAATGATTAAACAAATAGTTTGTTCTCTCATCTTTATCTGATGTCTATTCAGATTATTCAGTATTATCTAGTGATATATGTTACAAGACATTGCTATTTATATTCCTATTATTCTACTGTTGGCCAGTATACCTATGGGATCCAACTTAACAAGTTTGTTTCGTTTTCCACTTTGAGATTTGTTTTACGTCAATGGTCAATTTTTTTTAATCAAATAGATGTTTTTGTCATCTTTATCTGATGTTTATTGTTTCGTATATAGAATTGCGAAAGTTCTTCAATTATGTTAAATTAAGTGAACGAATTATTTGAAATTCCACGCGATATGATTAATTAAAATATTTATAATCAGTATCATATCATTGCAATTCTATTATGAAACCCTAAATTAAATCTTTGTTACGTGAATATGGAATTTCAGATGGCAAACTTAAAGGAAATAAATTTAAATAAATGGATTAGTTTTAATTGATAAGAACTGACAATCAACATATCACTTATTAGACATTAATATAGAAATCTAATTGAAAAAACCCACTTATGTGCTCTTATAAAAACTGATATAATAAGACTACGTTAATCAAATTAAACTGATAATCCAACATTAGACAATTTCAGTAAATTTATTAGCCAACGAATTGCTGATAAGTTTTTATCTATAAGCACTTGACAGCTGAACGCCTTTCTAGTACTAGTACTCATCGTAGGACTTTGTTTATAATTAATTCTTTAATAATTAATTGCACTTTAGTTAGAATTAAATAAATATTAAATAAAATTCAAATAAAAATTAAATTTTATTAAATACACATTAGTGCAAAATTATTCAAATAAGCCAATTAAAAATCGATAACGTACTCGTAATTTAGAATATCGCAATCATAACTAAAACTTGTAAACTTAATACGATTTGAATGTTAATTGAAATTATTTATGATAATCACAAGTAAACAAAAATTTAAGCTGTACAATCACAAAAAAAAAATGAATAATTTTTCCATTTCCACTAATGAGTCAATAACCGAACAGGCATAAAGGCAAAACTTTGTTAATGAGACTGTCGAACGATTGCTAGTGCGATTGCGATTGCGATCGATTGAATAAACTATAATGAGACAACATTATAGATCAATTAAATATTCTAAAAGCCGACACCTTACCACCACGCTAGAACAGGCTAGGAGCAGAACAACACGGCCGAGAAATGTTAAAATAACTGAAAAATAAAAAAAATGTCATAAAATGTTTACGGAAACTCTATGGATGGTCTGTTTTTGAGCACGCTATTCTCTTAATTCGTCTCTTTATTGGCAGTCTTTAAAGTGAGGTCTCTCTTTTTATGCCATTATCAAATTCGTCAAAATATCAGGCAATATTTTGGTATCGTCAAATTTACAGTTTTCTACCGGCGTGCTATCGGGCCCAAAAGAGTTTAACAAACTCTATTTGTTGTCGTGTACTTTCAGTTTTGGGTTACGATAAAGTTTGCCTCATCAGCTTATTTTGGTGAACACATACCACTTTCTGCAGAAGTTCATAGAACGAATTATGACGTTATAAACTAAATATGAAAGTGTAGCGCACCTAAAAATTTTTTTTTGTTTAATTTTGCTTTTTAGACAAAATTTCAGAAATATTTCATTAGCTATACCTCAAATTTTTACCTGTCCAAAAAAAAAAATATATATATATATATGTCTAAAGATAAAAAAGTAGCAGTCATTCAAACATTCGTAATACTTTAAGTTCTACAAGATAGGTTAATAGTTAGCAAATGAGACGAATTTAAACTGTATGAATTTCTTCTTCTACTTCGGCTTCTTTATTCTTAATATTACAGAAGATCCTTTTTCTACTCTAAATGATAATCCACGACTAAATAGTTTACCTATCCTACTAATCAGTTTAAATTATTTTTATCTCAAATATTATTATAATTATTTATTATTGATTCAAAGAAACTCATACAGCACTTACTAGGATTATTATTATTAATAAGATTAAAGATTGAGTATAAGATGAATATAGGTATAGTAATACAATAATCGATGATACACCTTGATACAACTTTTAAAATATACCGGAAAGGTTGAAATTTAACTCAAATATAAGAACCATCAGATGAAATTAATTTATAAAGGATGGAAATTTTTGATTATCCATTAAATATTATAACACTAAGTTGGCTATATTGAGTAACTTTCTTTTTTTTTGACAGTCTCGATAGTATTTGCCAATGTTTCGGTCGAAGTCTATCATTTTTGGCCTGTTGATAATAATCTTTGACTTCAAGTTGCTCGAGAAAAGAAGTGTTTCGGTCGAAGTCTATCATCTTTGGCCTGTTGATAAAAATCTTTGACTTCAAGTTGCTCGAGAAAAAAAGTGTGGCGGTGTCAAATCGGGTGAAAGCGGCGCCTAACTCAAATCTTAATTGTTTTGATATAAAGTAATGGCTTCATTAATTGCGGAACGAGCTATATAAGGTAGTGTGGTGTCTCATTGAAACTAAAAGTGCAGCACACCATTTTCACATACAATCAGTTTTTATAGCCCGATGATGACAACCTGATTGACGGTTGTTGCTTTACCACTGACGTCTTCAAAAAAGTATATGCCTTAAGATAGAAATTTTTCGTAAAAAAGGGTTTATTGTGGTCTTTGATGGTGCACTTTTCACTTTATTTTATTTTTCCGTGTACGTTGAGTTTTCATTATTAAGAAGGTATTTTCAATGTATAGCAAAATACTGAAGTTTCAAACTCGTGCTAATATTTGTTACTCCTACCTTCCTTGTCACAGTTCCACTGTTGCCAGATGGGTCCACCTAATATATCCAACTCGGTGTATAGATTTTGAGTGCTTTGTCAATTATGTTCTCTGCGTAAACAGGAGAGTTAATTAAGAAGTAATCGAAAAACTCTTATTCTGCTAAGCAGCGACAATAAGAGAGAAACAAAATCAATGGAATTATTTTAAACCAAAAAAAACGTAACATACTCCTTGTAAATTCCTCAACAATTATTGTGAACAACATTATTTTATAAATTTAAAATGTTACACTGCATAATAGTTCGAATGGCACATGTACTGCGACCTATTATGCCTACATATTATTTGCACTACTACTATTTAAATTGTATTTTTAATTGCCCTGCAACTGATGTGAATTTATATCAATTAATAAGTAAATCAAGTTATCTCATAAATAGTATCACAAAAGATCAGTCAAGATGAGAAAGTATTTCACTCTCTCGAACCCAGCACCCCATTTACTTTTCTAACTCAAAAATACATAGTAAAAAAGTCATTTCGCTACTTAATAGCAGTAAAAATTCACAAAATATGTAACAAATACATAAGAAATACTACTTCACAAAAGAGTTATCCAAATCTTTAATATGTGCCAGATAACAGCACCAAAAATAGGCGACACAGTTTGATGAAAACAACTAACTAACCGTGAGGCTTGAAAATATTCTTAGAATGCCAAACATAAAAACATTTTAGAACATTTTCAGTGAAAAAAGCACTTAAAATGTTAAAAAATGCTATGTAAATGCACTTAAACTGAGTAAAAGAATTTGGATATTTTTGTGAAAATGAGGAATGGTTTTGTTATTGTTTAAAAATATTTTTCACTCGTATTAGCCATTTTGGTTAAATATATTTTGCTATCTCATTTACTTCAAACTCATTACTTCAAACTTTTCGAACATCTGACCTTTGTTAGCAAAGTATCATACTCTTTTGAAAGATAGGATATTTTGTCTAAAAAGTTTCATAAAGACTTTATTGCGTTGTGGTCTACTACTTCCGCTCTTAAATACCTACTACCAACAACTTTATCGATATATATAACATAAAAAATGATAATAATGAAGTGACCGTTCCAAAAAAATGATTTTAATCAGTACAAAGCTAAGTTCGGTAAAATCTAGAAATATTGATCAGAAAGTATTGATGCATTCATTCATAGCTATATTTTAGAACTATGATCTTACATTTTCAGATTATTATTTGATTCATTTTATTTGATGCTCTCTTGTTATGCTAAAAGTAAGCCCCCAAATTTCACAAGAAGGGAACGGCACATTTAGCTGGAATATAACAAAAAGTGATTATAAGAAATAACCAATATTTTGATTAATTAAATTTTTTATTATGAAATAAAAACAATATCTATAATAAGTTTAAAAAACGACGAATACATGTTTCCAACTCGAATATTTAATTGTCTACTATTTAAAGTCATATACTCGTATACATTAAGACTGAAAAGTTTTCGGAAATTCTCATTTAAAATTCGCGCGCTGTATATTTTTCGATATTTTAAGTTTATGTAGTTTGGCAGCACTGTCCTTAATTACTATGCCAAAAATGAGCTCGATCTGTCAGACAGTTCGTTTACGGCAGCTGTTGAAACCAGTTCACCTCAGTAGTGCGTTGCGAAATGTCTTCGACGGTCGTACGACCGTCCTGGAAGGCTTTGTACCACTCATAAACTTGAGTTTTCGATAAAACTGATTCCCCATAAGCCTTTTGTAGCATTCGCAACGATTCTGCACACGAAATTTCGTTCGAAACACAAAATTTGATGCAAACTCTTTGTTCAATATTTTTTTCCATTGTTTTTTTCGCAACGCCCTACTGAGGTGAACTGGTTTCAACAGCTGCCGTAAACGAACTGTCTGACAGATCGCGCTCATTTTTGGCATAGTAATTAAGGACAGTGCTGCCAAACTACATAAACTTAAAATATCGGAAAATATACAGCGCGCGAATTTTAAATGAGAATTTCCGAAAACTTTTCGGTCTTAATGTATATAAAATTAAAATTAAAACTTTCCAAAGGTTATGAAATTTATAAGAAAAAATAAAATTTAAAGTAACTTTAAAACTTTTATATAACGAATGTATTATACATTCTTTAAAAAAAAAGATAATAGGATCATAAAAATATTATATTGATGTTTTTAACTTGGCCTTGCGGGCCTCTACGAGAGTTCATCTATAAAATATATATAATTAATGTAGCGTACATGGAAAGTCGTGTTGTTTGCAGGTTTTTTACTGATTGCAAAAGGTATAATTACAGCTTATTAAGCTATATCATTGCCAATCTAAATAAAGTATTCAGGTAAACACACACCTCTCCATAGCATTCGCAACCTTTGGTCGTGGATCAGTAAACATTTTTTGTTTAATTGATAAATTTATAAACACTGACACGTTTGTCCGTCCGTAAAAAGCGAATGAGTTGTTGGTATGTTGATTTATCACACCACCGAATAGTATATTTCCATAGCCGATACTAAAGGTATTAATATGAATAATAACGCACACTTATATCTACACATATCTAAAACATAAATTTTATTAAATGTCGAATATGTATACTTCCATATGAACGAGTATATATACATTTTTACAAATGCGTACATTTGCTCGATGATACCTGTTTAATGGCATTTGCTCATCTAACCAAGAGTGTTTCAGGTTGTAGTTTGTAGTTAATAAACAAAAAATTTCTTTGTAATAGTAAAACTTTTTATATCTTACCTACTTAATAACAAACTTTACATTTTACATTGTATAACTTTTTATGTCATATAAAAGTAGTTATATTTTTTAAAAATAATTTTCTTTTTAACTTTTTATATTTGCTCGTTAAAATAACCTCATTAGCAAACATACGACACATGTATAATTTAATTTTAAAAAGTTTATTTAAATATAAAAATGTATCTGAAAACTTAGCCATGTATATGGATTGATATAGATCTTCCTTGGGTGAGGGTTTAACCATTTATACCAACAGTTCAAAAACTAGGAATGGCGTAGGGAGTAGAGTTTTCTGAGCAGGGCTGAATATATTCGCTTACCATGCGTTTCTGAATAACTGTAGAGTTTTTCAAGCAGAGTTGATCGCAATTGATAGGACTATATTCGAATAAATAAGATTAGATTATATTTTAAACGGGTTGGGAACTTGTTACCACGTCATTGCATGTGGATTATTTGAAGCTTATTGTGACGAATCTACTTTAGTTCCATAGACGAGTAGCAGTTCAGAACGCCTTTATGTTCTTTCGTGCGATGTTGCCTAATTCCGTTATAAGTGGATAGGCAGTTGATGAGTACCGAAGTCTGAGTTTGACGATACTATCAGGATTACATACATACTATCAGTCAGTCAAGCTGCTTTAAAGTTCAGTTTACATCTCTAAATGAGATGTTGACGCAGTTTAATATTTCCCTAATCTGGGTTCCCGGTCATAGGTATATTTTTGGCAATTGCAAAGCAGACGGGCTATCTAGACGAGGTGCTTTAGAAAATCACTTGGAACATCTTAACAATCTGCGCATATCGTTGACATCATACAAACTGTCACTAAGCTCTTCCTGTGCCGATAAAAAAAATCCTAGTATGCTCTACTCTATTCTATTCGTATTATAGTAAGTTCACTTACAGTGTAATCTCACCTATATAGATTATACAAACTGAGTTCCAAAGTAATTAGGACTTTTTTAAATTTCGAACAATAGAACTTTTGTTCTTATTCTTTTGTTCTTATTAAAAAGAGTTCCATTCAGTCTTAATAAAGCTAATTCCATGCATAGTTTTAAAGCATGTCGAGTTACTGTCTCAGAACGTCGACTAGAATTTGATTCAAAATAATTTTGTAAGGCTTTTGAATAGGTTTTATATTCCACAAAAAGCTTTGTTTTCATTGAAAACAGTATTTTTCTAAAACAGCTAGTCAGACGTGATGTGGTTATTAAGACTTAATGTTATTTTTTACAACTCTAAAAGAAAAAATTACGGTTATTATTGAGATGTCATATTATGACTATTACAACTAACACCTATTTCTCTTTACGCGATATCAAAACGTCAAAATAGATTTATCAATTACCGATTTGTTTCAGTGGAACGAACTTTTTATAGAGAACATTTTTATAATCGAAAAAACAAATGAACGTTTTCTCTCTACACTTTTGATTCTTCTGATCGATATATATTGGATCTTGAATCATCTTGTGGTTTTCAGTTAAAGTTAAAGTCAAAATTTTATGACAATTGGATGAATAAGAGCGGAATTATTACATCCGGATTAACATTTTAAATTATTGATTAAAAAATAGATATCTAATAACGAACCAAAGAGATAAACAAGAGATAAATCGTCATAGCCATATGATTTGAAAATAGTCGCAGAGTTATGAAGAAATTTTTAGTCTTTCGAATGTCTCTCGAATTATTAGCAATTTTTGTGACGTAAGTCAACTTAAGGTCTATAAATTAATATTTTTGATATGCTCGTTCCAACAAATTCTAACAAATTCTAAGAATTTGAATGAAAATTTTAACCGTACTTTAACGAACTGATGAATTATTTTGATGGACTCTGTTTCTAGTCGTATATGTTCTCACTATTATTTCTATAAGTAATCACGGATATTACTCATGATCTCTTTTAGAGGAAAACTATTATTTGAAACATTCCGGTCATAGTTTTCCTAAGCTTAAAATAAAATTTTCGTTATTAGATATCTATTTTTTAATCAATAATTTAAAATGTCAATCCGGATGTAATAATTCCGCTCTTATTCATCCAATTGTCATAAAATTTTGACAGTATATTAGTGAAGAATTGTCAACAATTATCAATAGATTGCCTCACAACAAATTTAATTTTTATCTAAAGAGGTTTCTGTATAAATATACATTCTGTTAATAAAGAACAAAGAATTGTTAAACAAAATAAACTTACATTAATTAATTAATATGACGACTTAAATAATTGTCGGAAATTTTTCCAATCATCAAAACATTTTTATAATCGTTTTCAGTTTGAGGCTTTCAGCTCCATTCATTCATCTTCCTTTGTTGATTTTATCGAGGTAAAATGATTACATTAAACCGAGAATTTCATGTCCGACAACAAAAAGAAGTCAGATGGCATCAGATCTTGTAAATAGAATTCATTGTGTTTTCAGCCATAAATTCGATTACAACTGTCGCTATATGTGTTGGCGGGTATTATTACTATTTAAAATCGATTAATTGTGCATCTGGAAATCTACTTGTTCCTAACGAATTCTCTTCTTCATTTAGTATTTCGTCTTAAGTGTTTGTTGTTCTATGACGTATTCGTAATGCTCTGAACCATTAATATAGATCTTTTTTTGATTTCCTCTTATATCTTTTTTCTATTAATGACTACAATTGCGTTAGAATTATAGATATATATCTTATTATTAGTTATAATTAATTATATAAATGGAGGAACTAAAAAACGGGACAAACTGGTTGTCTGAAAATGATACATTCATATTTATACACATATTTTCCAAAATATGAAGAAGCAAATGATTATATTCACAGTACGATATTAAAAACGCTCGCATATTTAGTTATAGCTTCAAAAAAAATTAAACTAAAGCACTTAGATACTCATAAACAATTACAATATATATAATTTGTGAATTTACTATTTACTATTTTAAACATTTCAATGTAGATTTGTTTTTAAATTACTTAATCACACATAGGTCAAGATGGTATCAAAGTTATTTGAATTACTTAATGCAAAAAACTAAATCTCTACAGTCGGTCTAACCAATATGTATTTACGAACAGATTCTAGCATTTCAATAGTTTATCTTGAATTAAATTATGGTGTAGTATATGCAAGCAAAATCACTCTTTAAGACCAGCATTAACTACGGTAACTGACTATAGTAACTGGTTCTTCATCCTATTCGGCAAAGTTTTCTATAGGCACTCCTAGGTTATAATTTATTAAATACTACTATAATATTATATTTATCAAAACCAATTTGGTAAATGTATTCATTGGTGAATATACTATTTATAAAAGGAACACATATATAAATGGATATAAACGTACATATAAACATATAAACATACAAAAATATATATTTATATAAAACGATAGTGGGTCACTAGCAGACAAAAGAGTTGAGGTAGTAGTGTTTAGGCCGAAGATAGGATACTCAGCGTCTGTAGCACTAAAAACTCCCATATTTCAAGCGAAAATATATGGAATTAATAGATGTGTTTGGCTCCTTGACAGACAGTCAGGTAGCAAATCAAGGCATAAAGTGTTTAAAAAAACTGAACATAATAATCAAATGTAGATTTTATAGGTTTCGAGGCATATTTAGATCGTAGAAAATGAAAAGGCAGATGTGCAAGCAAAGAAAGAAGTGGGATCATTCCTTGTAGGCTTCTTCTACATTCCTTCTACGGTGACTTGAAAAACGTAATATATACGTAATATATATTTACTTAATATAAGAGAAAAAAAACAAAGAATATATTATATTGGAAAAGTTCATTAGATTTACTGTATTCTAAATCAATTATAACGACTTGCAATCTAGGTTCAATATAAAAAATTATCGACATTAGAAATAAAAAAAAATATTTTTACTGTGATATAATCGGTTAAGGGACCACCTACATAATTTGGGAAACGAATCCGACTGAAGTAGCTGGTTCTGTAGAAAGAAGAAGGGGACCGCGAAGAATGTATTAGAGGCTTGCATTAATGTATAAATGAAAGAAAAGTTAAGATGTATACTCAACATTAGATGCTGTAGTGAAACTTCAAAGAAAAAAACAAATATTACTATTTCTTCAAGAGATAGGATAAGTGTATCTCTCTAAGTGCAAGTAGAGAACAAAATAGATATTATAGTCACGATGCAATATCCACTCTTTATTATTATAAGAATAATATATGTATAGACAATAATAAAAATACTGTTTCATTGTTTTAAGTTTACTTTTTATTTTTTATTTAAATGCTTTTTAAAATAAGAACTATTTTTTGAGTTTTGTATATATTTATTTATATATTTTTTTTTTATATAAAAATTGGCAACGTTTCGAAGTTTTTGACTTAATAATCAGGGTCCGATATTACAAGAACTAATCTTACAATTATTGATTTATGAATATTTATAGTTTAAAAATAATGAAATTATTTAAAAAAATATTTGAAGTGTGTTTTGTTGTGGGAATAGATATACCTAGAAAAAGGATTATTATTTTTCTAGACTAATACTATAAAGTCAACACATACAAAATGAAGAGGAAAGAGTTGTCTGCTTTAAAAAACCTTAAAAGCTGTACAGTATAAATATTAAAGTTCGGATGGTAGCTGCAAAAATTTAAACCCACCGAGGTTATTTTAAGAAACCTATACAAAATAAAAGAATAAATTCCCCATTTTGATATATTTATTTTTTGATCAACTGAGAATCCGTCTATGAAAGTAAGATCATTATTCATTCACGAATACTAAAAGGCTATAAATTTAACTCGATGAAATGTTATCCCTTAATTGTGGTAAGCATTATTTATTCAAATTTTTCTAAAAAGCGGAAATAAAATAATTAAGTTAATTAATTACTACATTGATAGAAAAATGGATTGTTGATTTAAATATTTTGATGTATATCTAGAATTAACTGAAAACAAAAACAAATTTCAAACGAACTAATTTCTGCTTACTTACGCAGCATTGATTTAGAATACTCGTATAATTAAGATTTTAGTACATAGGCCTTATATTGTCTGCAACTTAATTACTGGAATAATACAAAAAGTTCCGTAGTAAGTTTTTATACCCCCTAATATATTTATTGATTTGTCAATATTTCACATCTATGATTTATATTGTTTTGAATTAGTTGAATTTACTTAAAACTCATAAGTTTTAATAAATTTCGTTTTTAAACTACAGTCCGGTGGGCATGTTTTAAGATGTCTTGAAAATAACAGCAAGTTTCGTTTACGAATCAGTCATTCCGGTTATTTTCATAGGATCTTATAGGCAGAATGTTCCTACTGCCTTCGGTGAACAAATTTATTTGATTATGGTCGCTAATGAAATTTTATTAACCAAATAATGAGCTTTCGTGCTTTTTAACTTAGTTAAGAATAAATGAAGGTAAATCACACCAATATGTCGAATGCAACATTGCATTACATTATACAATATTATCATTATAATCATTATATAATATCATATTGTATTTAACAAAAAACTTTTATTTCAGTTGGATATCAACTTAAATGTAAATAAACAAAAGCTCATCTCTCTCACACGCATAAATGAATTCATGCCAATCGAAACGACCAAATCTTAACATAAATTGATTTAGCTGCAGTGGGAACATGATATTAAATACTATAAGTGTTTTACAACTTCAAAAATTTATTCCCCAATTATATTACATAAATTTTTTTTCACTCTTCAAAAAGCTTTTTTTTTATGGGTCTGACTCTGTCAGACAGAATTCTGTCAAATGCTTTCTTTTCAGCTTTTTTTAATGAGGTTTATATCATCTGTGAATGCAAATATTGATCTGATATAATATAATAGACCTAAAAAAATATTTGTGTAGTACCAAAAAACTCAAAGAATACTAAAATACAATTATAAAAATAATTAATTAAAAAGAAAATATTAAAATTATAATTAAATGTAATTAAAATTCAAGATGTGAAGCATAGATATATTTGGGTTCTATAAAAAAAATTTTGTGTTCTCTTCTCTTAAATCTAAAATTTCTATTCCAAGTTGAATCGCATCAGTATTCAATGTCCACATCTGCTGCCATGTTAAATTTAAATGCAACGTAAATTTTTAAAATAAAAATCTTGAAGAGGAAATAAAATAAATTTAATTTAAGACCTAAAACTTGTAAATATTTTTAGTATTAAAAAATTTCTCGACTTTCGCACATTAATTAAAGTCGTCAGAGACCAAAAGTTGCCGACTCTGTCTGCATCGTCTGTTCACTAAATCATCACACAGTTAATTCAGACAATTTGAGATCACGTTTTGCAAGACAAAGATACTCAGAGCAATTTCAAGTGCTATTACATTACACACGTGTAAAGTGCTTTTTATTTTTATAATTTTAAATAAACAAAATAAAAAATAATAATAAAATAAATAAAATACCAGTAAAGTATATTGCATAATAAATATGAATATAGTTAAAAACCAAGTAATAAAAATAAACAGCTTTCTTTCTGTACATGGATACTTGGCAAAGTATCCAACTTAATAAGTTATCGTTTTAAACATATATATATATATATATATCTGTTTTAAGCTTTTCTATATAATTTTGTATTTTCCTGAACTTAACTTTATATACATTCCGCCTTTTAGCATAGAAAAAGTTTTATAGGAGTATAAACATTGGAATGAAATTTTTTCTTATTATATATATTTTCAACATTAAGTAAGTTTAAGCCGTACTTTTATTTTCTTATTTTTTTTTTATTAATTATTATCTTGCTTCAATAATCTTCAACAGCTTGCATTGTCATTGCTAAGAAATGATAAGATAAGAATAAACATGATGCTGGCTTCCAACCGACCTTGACCATAAGTATGGACAAAATGTCAACCCTTGATGGTATTCTAATTTTCGACCAGAATATGAATTCTTAGTCCAAGAATCTCTTCTTGACCCTGATCAAAGCCGAACAGTTATTGAAAATATGACTACAAGTCTCAGTTACTACCAAGTAGATTCAATATTCTGTCTCCGTAGTTCGATCCATTTTGCTCAGATGTTAAGGCAGACCTTGCTGACCCATTAAATAACCCGCTTACAACATTTTTCTATTTTTAGCAACAAGTCAAACAACTTATTGACATTACCAATGTATGAACTGCGATTTTTTTAGTAATTCTGTGTACATATGTCTACATATGAGTATATATAAGTTAGCCCAAGTTAGCCCATATTAAAGTTAATTTAAAAATCATTTTTAATATTTTTTTATTTAAATATTTTAATTTAATTTAAAAAAAAAAATGATGGATTCGCAGATGGAAGATAATGTTACAGAACTACAGAACTTAATTTATATTATGATCTCAAGTACCGGACATCAGGCAATGAATCACAAAATATGTGTTTGTCATCGAAACTCATTATATCACTTTCAAAAAAGACCCCTTCCAAAATAAAAAGGTGGAGACGTATAATTCCGCCATCGAAACATCAAATTTTGTTTTTAATGTTAACTTTTTTTTTGCCGAATAGAAGTTTGAATAAAAATGAAAAGACAACAACAAAAGCTAAATTAATTAAATGATTAACTTTTCTCTTTGTGCTTCAAAGTAGAAATATGAGATTTAGAAATGGAAACGCTTGGGCAGGATCTATATCAGAGAGTACGTTTGCTGTTGGCGAAATTAAGTGGTGAGTTTTAAGTTGTTACTCAGAAATTCCTTCCCAATGATAGCCTTGTAAGATTTTGCAATATTATGGTGTATATTAAGTTAAAATACTTAATTTTATAATTATTTTTCTTAAGATATATTTTTTTTTTCAAAGAATATCGTTATCAAGACACAAGCGCACTTTGTAATAAGACTACCCTTAATAATAGACTTAGTTACTTTAGTAAATATTAAGGGTTTGTTTCTTTTTCTATACTATACTTTACTATATTATAGACTTTCTCTTTAATACCTATATAGACTGCGCATTTTGCTTTACTTACCCAGAGCACATTTTTACCGACCACAAATCGAAATTTCTAAAGTTTTATCGTAGCAATACTGATAATAACCAGCACTGACCTATCCTTAATTCTATTATCATTTCAATATGAAGTTCAAAATGTACCTGAATAGAGTTCGATAATTAAAATTTTTATATATATTTATGAGGTTGATGACGAAGCTTTGTAAATACATTCCAAGAATTAGAAATGAAATGAAATTCTTAGGCTAGGGAATAGATAATAGCTATCAGTATACGTGTATCTTTAAAGTATCTGAAACAAGTTCTATAAAAAATACTAAGTAATAATGTAAACAGAAGTCTTCTATGAAGTACTCTAATTGTTTTCTTTGTAAATCCATTGAACATATTATGTTTCACTTAACGAAACATTAACACCTGCCTATCTATCAAAGCTATTGAACCAGAAATTGAAAGTGACTAGTTTTCAAATTTTTGATAAAATATTTTTTCACTTTAAAATTCTTGTTAAATTTCTTATCAATAGTTTTGCAAAGTGAATAATTCCAAATATTACCTACACACATCAATCACTAATAATGGAAAAATTCAATGTTCGAATTTTGTAAATGATTAGTCAGAATCGTGGTCATCAAAATTTTGAATTTATAATATTATAGGTATATATTATGAGGTAAAAATAGTAAATGACTTGGTAACAATTAGGGAATAACTAAATTTTAATTTAACTTCTTTTAAGAGAATAGAAAGAATCTTAGGTTAGGTTAGGTTGTACCGTCGATTCCAGGGGGATTCACTTAGGCCTATAGGCCCATTGTGATACCGTATTATTGAGATCGCATGGGCTAAAACTATCTAGAACCTTTAATAAAGCTTATAATGCTATATAACATAGAGGGAGCTCTCGAAGTTCATCAAAAAAATTTAAGGCGACGCCGCGCATTTGCCGGACAGAAACAAAGCAGGGGGGAGGCACTTTCGTCATTCTCACCTCACCACAACTGCAACAAAAATGGTTGTAAGGTAGATTCAGTCTTCTAGCATGATTACCTAGAATACAATGAGCTGTTAGTAAACCTATTACAAGACTGATATCTCTACGGGACATCTCTAAGAGAGATTTCGAATTTTACTTTGGTGTAATCGAAATACTAAAATACTAATCTAAATTGACCCATCTCTTTATGTTCTTTTAATGGATTGATGGACTTATATTTACAAATTAGGAAGATTCGTCTAAAAGATATGATATCAAAAAGTGTGAAAAAATCGTTTTAAAATTTATGCCAGTAAGTTTCTATCACAATACGGTTTCTATCACGGGTTTATGTAAATCCCATTACTAATTGTAATGGGGAACGACTATTATATAAAATAAAATAATAATAAATATACTAAATAGATTTGAAATATTATGAGATTTTTAAATGTATGAACTATAACTGTGCAGATGTGTGGACTTTAAGAACTACCAAAGTTTCGGTAATGAATAAGTCCATCTGATTACAAGATGTTTTAATGATTTATTAATATTTGGTACAACATATTGATAGCTAATTGGAGTAATGAAGAATGCGAACATCAACACGTATATTTGGAGACAAGTATTGTCCATTATTATGTCCTTAAAGTAGTTAAGAGGAGGTGATCTATACTAACAATTATATTTTTAAATGGTTCTACGTTTTATAGCGAGGGAGTAGAGTAGATAAATGGAAAATGTTAGACTGATTAGTACTACACAAAATTATTGTTGTTGTTTGTAGCATATACAGGTGATCTTTGTGTGTCCTTGATGGTAAAAGTTAGCACCACTTGTTCGTCTATGCTGATGTATGGCTCCGGGAAATAAACCCGGGAACCACAAATAGTTGTAGTTATATCTTATAGCATCTCTGTTATAGAGTTTGAAAAGAAATTGAGATAAACCTAAATCCTAAAATCAGCACAATCTAAAAAATTGCATAATCTCTACGAATTCGTTATTTTTGCGTGGAAATTGTTACTTTATATAATCGTATAGAAACAGTATTTCATATAAGATATTTAACTCTTGAATATTTTTTTATAAATTTAAGTTTCAAAAGCGAAAAGTATCTAATGCAATAGGGAGAAAAAACATCTGTCCCAACATCTGTTTTTTTACTATAAATTAATATATTTTACAATAATTTTAAATTAATCTTTTAATCTTTTTACTCTTCATTTAAGACTATCTCTCGGAACTCCATTCCACTTCCACTAACCAATGCGTTAGAAAATTGTATACTAGTATATACAATTTTTGTTTAGATTAATTAATACCACTCCGAAATCTTCTTAATGCAAGGTGAATACTGTTTGCATAGCTTAATATTTTTGAACCGTAATATATTGAACCGCAATAGCGATTTTCGGGAAGTACGCGGCCAATCATATACGAAAGACATGAAATTGTTCATTTTATTAAAATTAAATGTTTGGAAATCTGATTTATTCCTCAGCCAATCTAAACCCCTGCATTGCGTATCTTCGACACATTGACAGTAAAATGTACATAAATAAAATTTACGTAGTTCTTAGCATGAAAAATTGCTGTGTTTTTGGAGAAACAAAATCGTACGAAACCGTTTTCACAGCAGGATTCCGATTTTATTTACTTAAACAGAACAGCAATAAACAAACTATTTTACAGTTCTTGCTAAATGTATGTCTCTGAATTGTATGAACACACACATATGTTAGAGTACACATATCTATTTATGTATCTTTAAAAATTTTTAGATATGCTAATCAAATGAAATGAAAACAAACTGTTTGTTTATAATGCAACGAACTTCTAACTAATAGAATCTTTTTCTCTTCTGATTTACTTCACACACAGGTGGCATGCACAAACTGGAAACGTGTACTCATGCTGCTCACTGGTGCTTGGCAAAATGGTACTGATCCACTACAAATACCAGGTTCATTAGCACATTCGGTTGGTATGTTTCAAAAGCTTAACTCTCTACCTGAGACAGAACGTGCTAAAGTGCTCTCTGATTATACGCGTTTCATATTGGTGCGACATCCATTCGAACGTCTACTCTCCGCTTATCGCAATAAATTAGAAGGTGAATCGGCGAGCGCGCGATACTTTCAGTCACGCGTTGGACGTCAAATTGTTAAAGCCTTCCGGATTGGCGCATCAAATGAGTCAATCGAGCATGGCAACGATGTCAGTTTTGGTGAATTCGTACAATATCTGTTGACTCCAGAATTGAGTCTCAGTAATCAATCGTCATATAATGAACATTGGGAACCGATCGCAAAGCTATGTAATCCCTGTGTTATGAAATATAATGTTATAGGTAAGTGTAAATCACCAATAATAATTTATCAATAATTTACAAGTACCTAAAATGGAAAAAAAATATCTTTTAATTATTGAAAGCCAAATATTAATTTAAAAAGTAT
>NC_051848.1:41893543-41903465 GCF_002237135.1 Teleopsis dalmanni
TTTTGTCTTGATTTCTTTATTTTATCAAATCTGGCAGTTAGCATAGAAAGTTTTCGGATGTCTCTTCTCTATGTCTAATATCTCTGTGTCTAGTAGGATGCCTGATTTTTCAAAATGGGTGGTTTAGAAGCAATAATCTGTTAGCATCACTAAGAGTTTGGCCACTTCGATACTAGTCATATTTTGTTTTCTCTGTTTTTAAGAAATTGTAGTTGCTAAACAGTTTGTTTAGATATTTCGCAACCACCCGTTATCTTCTATTTATTTTTACTTGAGTTGGTGTCAATCAGCAACTATTAATACCGATAAACCATGGTTTGACAGCTGAGAATGTCAAATTATGTTGTCATTTCTGTTCGTTAAGTTTTAGCAATTCATCATGTATCGTTTAATGCTAGAGCAACGCTTTCACATTGAAGAAATTAACTGTGAAAAAAAAATCTGTTAGTAAAGTTTATAGAGTACTTTGTTGAAGAATTCTGTATAGTGATAAAACTCATTCCTCATTTGTAAGATTTAACACATCTTGATTATTTCTTATGGGGCTATGTTCTATGTATCTTATGTTCTATGTTAATTCATTGGTTTACACCGACAATCGATAAACCATCACCTCTTGAAGCATTGGAAAAATAGTAAAAAATTGGATTGATCGAATGGACCATGTAATTTGTAACCATGGCGGATATAAATAAATACAAAAAATAAATATAAATAAATAAATATAAGATATATTTTGACTATTGCCATATTGAGACTTACGGGAAGATTTGCAACTTTTAAATATTTTACTTTATTATACCTCGTTAGGTCATTCTTGTTGGAAAAAAATGGGGTGTAAAAATTCATACATATAACTACATAATTGTTTTCATTTGACCCAAAACACTTAATTAAAATATATTGATTCGAAATATATGTAGTAAAATTGTTTGAGTATTTAATATTAAATGAGAATACATTTATATTATTAGACAGTCAAGTTTTAAAGTTCATGGGATCAATCTATAATACATGTAAGATTATTTCGTAGTCCTCTTTTCTGATATTTCGATCAATGGTATAATGCTAGTGAAATGGAAACAGTTGTTAAAGTCTTTTTGTATTTAGAACATTAACACGTGGATGGAAGATTCAATGATAAGTTGGCCCATCTTAAGTTAAAAATTCTTAAGAAGATCATCTTAAGACAATCTTCTTAAGATGAGAATAATCTTGTAATAGGTTTACTGACAGAATACTGTCGATTAGAAATCCATTTCTGCAATACTAAATTTTCCTTTTAATGACTAGGTACGAGTATGACAAAGAGAGTTCTTTAAATCTGCTCAAATCTCATGTTCGAGTATATATACAACGAAGATATGTTAGGGATTTACTTTCTAAAAGGTCTTTGTCAGTTGTAGGGCATCTCTTTAGCGAGCATTAACAGAATTTTTTAATGTTGTCAGATGGTTTTAAGTTCTTGAGTTCTTGAGTTCTTTAAGTAGATTTTTAAGATCACCACTATAAGCTCATCTTATTGCTTGGGTGCATTATATGTGCTCTAATGTGCATTGCATTTGGTTTTCTTCCGATTATAATCTGAATATGAAAGTGATATAAATTAATTTCACAGTTAGTTTATTAATGTTGTTCACTATTTAAAAAAAAATATCGAAAAGCGGTATACTACAGCCCACATACATAAGGTAAATTATTTACGTCCATCGATTTCTGTTTTTAAAAACAGAAAATTACATTGGATTGTATATTATATGTATATGCGTAAGAAAGTTTTTAATAAATAATAAAAAATATTAAAATTACTATGCATTAACCTGATCATAGGTTTAAAGAAGTCTGCATTCTGTAATACAGAAGTCTATTTGCTAAATGTGAAAAAAATTTAGAATCAATAATAATTTAAACTCTATTAATAGAAGTTCTGAACCATGTATTCCAGTAGCTCTTTGATCAACTTCAAATTAAATTTTTAATCAGACTTGTTCAATTTTATTTCAATAAGATCATAGCTAGATAATAATTACATTCAATAACTATTTTGATTAGATTAGTTTAGGTTTAAGTAGCAGTCTTCTGCACCAAAGTTGCCTTGTTATGATACCATGGATGAACCACAGTTCGATAGAGCGGAAGGCGAATGGATCTTAAAGACAGAAGTTTGAAGTATCTATCGCACGAACAGCATCTCCTTGAGAACTGTTGATTACTACACAATCATTATGATAAATAGTTGTTAATATATAAAATCTCTTGGGTTATTTGAACATGAAGGACATTTAAGGATGCAAATGTTTTTCTAAAAAAAAAAAACTCTACACAATCAGTTTAATGTGGGCTTCATTCTATAGATATTATTTAAATTATCTTATAAAGAAGTATCCAACGAGGTAATATCTAGTAGTCACCTATTCTTTCAATTTGTTAAGGGATCTCTATTAACTTTCTATTGAATGAAATGAGGTTGCTTAACCGAGATGATATCTAGTATTTGTACAATTTTTACACAATTATTAACTCTACAATTTGTTAAGACTTCTGATCTTAATAAAGTATTGTCTGATGTTGCAATAATTGCTCTAGCCATGTAAAGTGATCGATACGCAGGTTCTGAGGGCCTGATTTCACTAACATAAGAACATTATATAATGCCAAGATAATTGCCTTGTACAAGTGAAGCTTGACAAGTCTTTGATTAGTTTTGGATTTATTAAAGTGAATTTTGTTATTCGTTTGTAACTTATGTCTTATAGTGATAGTAAAGTTATCACTTTTAATATACAAACATAAAAAATTCCTGTCTTAGTTTGTTTGGATCAAATATTGAGCCCCTAAACTTGGCTGTAACTATAACCATGGGAATTTTTTCGTAATATATTTTTGTTCTTTTGTATTAGATACGCAAGCGGTAATTTGATTACCAAAATAACGAAAACATTAAAAAAATGAAAATACAAGAAAGGAGTGCTAAGAAGTGTTGAAATAAAAAAAATTTTAAGTTATTAGTTTTTCACTAAAGCGAATCATTCCTTTTTATACCCTCACAATCCCTGAAATACACAAAAAAAAAATTGTCTCTACAAATTTTAGATAATTTTTAAATTTGTTCGTGCAGAAAATTGGTCCTTTGTGGGACATTAATTGAAAACATTAAAGAGAATTATCCTTATTTTCAAATATTCACTTTCTTATTATAAAAATAAATTAAACTAAATTAAATTGAAACAGAAAAAGAAGATAGCTACCATTAAATAATAAGTATTCTTTCAATTTTGAAGTTTATGATTTCTTCAAAATAAGACTTTTATATAATATATATATATAATAATAATATTATATAATAAATGTAACAGTAATAAGAGTAAGAGTAATAAGAATAACAATTTTTTACACTTTTTTAACTACGATCCATATAGTTATTGAGTATGAGTTTAGTTACTATTGTTAGGTGTTCCTTTTAAAACTACTGAAAATAATGTCTGATGACATTATTTTTTAACAATCAAGTTCATATTCATAAATTAGAGTACACATTCATGAACTAGCTTACGCTATGTTCAGACAGCCAAATTTCCTTAATTTCGTAAAAATGAAATTAAGTTAATTTCGAAAGTGTTCATACTGCTCCAAATTAAGCAAATCGAATGTTTTTTGTTTACAAATCGAATGCTAAAAATTACCTGCTCCAAAAATAATTTTAAAAGTTGGTTATTATAACTATAAAGGGTGGTTTCATTAGTTATAGTGGATTTCATTATTATTTTTCACTCTATATTAAATTAATAGCAGTTACAGGTTTTTCTCTATATTCAAATTTAGAAATTTGCATTACTTTCGAAATATTTTCCCGGTTCTATTAAAGTCTTTGATATTTATTTGAAAAAATGTCACTTTTTCCTTATCTTAACTTTATCTTTTGCTTAAAATGTATCTTACGCATAGTTGCATTTGAAATGTCCCTTAATTTTAGTCTTCGTTTCAACAAAATTAAGGCAATTTTCCTTATTTTCGTTCCAACTTAAAAACTGAATTTTGTATGGAAGAAACAGCTTAATTTCGCTGAAACGAAGACGAAATTAGGATTTTGCGAAATTAGGATGTGTCTGAACATAGTCTTAAAAAAACCTGAATTTCCAAGTGTTTGGAATAAGAGATGAGAAACTTTATTTATACAAGCATGCATACTACGTAGGAATTTTTTAGAAATAAAGTACGATATTACGTTACGTTATTGAAAACGTTTTAATATTATATCAATGGATATATTAGTCAGTATATAATATTAGTATGAAGATACCAGTCACGAGAAATTAAAAACAATAGATTTCGATAAAGGCCAGCGAGAGACTGATTCATTTTTAAACTACATAAATTTATAAATCACAAAATAATCAATTGAGATAAATTTTACAATAATAAAAAATTATGATAAACTTATAAAGCTCAATTAAAATTATTTTTATAATAATAACTACTGAGCTTATAAATCTCAACCCAACATCCAGACCTCCATGAAAGAACATTCATACTGAGAGAACTGCTAGCTAATGAATGGGGTGTCGTATAATGCACTACGACGTTTTTGCTCTTATATGATTATCTTTTCCTGGGATGACTGAAATTACGACTTAGAAAGGATATTTTTGACCCAATTTCTTTTGTGTGGTATATATATCTAAAGAATATTTGTTGAGAATAGTTGGTAGATCCACTTAGGTCCATTGGTCCATTGTGCTACCGAATGTGTAGGAAGAACTCAGGGTTTAAAACTACATAGATGCTTTGGCGAAGCCTAAAATGCTATATAGTGTAAGGTCTTGTAATTGATCAAGATCCTCAAGAAAGGATGCTCCTAAAGTGTTGAGCCACCGCCGTGCATGAGCTGCAAAAGAGGTTGAGAGGCACTCTCATCGTCTTTCCCACAGCTGCGACAGGTGCGACTGTTGACAAATAATTATTCTCTACTAAAACATGCTGCCTATTTATATAGTGCATTGCAAATCAGCCTAACAAGTTCGGTATTAAGTTTTGAGTCGTTGTAGATTTAGAATCAAAACACTCCGTATACTAGAACAGTTGAAAAAAAACCCATTTAATATACCGAGTATTATATATGTGATAATTAAGCAAGTGTATTCTTCGAAAAAGGTTATCTAACTTTAATTTGGCATACATTAGTAAGTATTAAGTAATCACCTATCGAAGTCAGGTACTCAATTCGACTTACACTGCAGCTACTGTAGAGAAGAGAGAGAAACTGCATACCATGTGCTTTGGGAGTGCCCGGTACTGATGCACAAGCGGTAGAAACACCTAGGAGGGTCATAAGGTTTCAAGACTAAGAAAAATAGGCTCTATACCGTCCTTCATTAAAGAAATTGGACTTGGAGAAAGACTCTAATCTGACTAAGAGGCACAATAGATCTTTTAGAAAGCACTGCACTATCCCTTTTTTTTCAATAATAATAATAATAAGTAGATTTCTTGTTCTAAATCCATTCAATTACGGAGTTCTTTAAAATATAATAAATTTATAAATTTCGAATGTGTTCTGATTTAACGTTTTTTTATTTAATTTTATTAGGAAGCTGAGAACTCAGTACAGATTTTTTTAATTGAAATTGTTGAAATTTGAATAAAAAAACAAAAAAATAAAAATTAATTTAGTATAGTAAAGACACTGCATTCTTCAGAAGCTCATAAAAGTACGAACATTCCACTTGAAAATAAACCATTTCCTGACTTACTTTAACTGGAATTTTAGTCTAAGATTTGCTGCAACAATGGAAGCTGCTACTATAAGATTATTTTTTTGCTTCTTCACCATCACACATGCCTTTGTTTTGGTGCCAGACTTCCTTGCTGTTTTTTTGCCCTTTCCGAAATATTTCACGCTCCATGAAAAGTTGTAACTTTTCGCTTTATGAGAAGTTTTCCAATCGCGGGTAACTATTTCACATCACGTTGTCTCACTTCGCACCTTTAATGCGCGTACACACATACGAAAGTGTACTTTTATTTGAATATTAATAAAGGATAACAGAATTTTCTAAGGAGCTTCCAAGTAAAAAACGAAGAGCAATGCTCTCCTTACCGTTGTCAACTTTAATTTGCTGTAACCTTTCCTCCTTACTCCTTTAAAGCGACTGCATCTGCCGACTACACCATTCATGTGTTACATTACCTTTTTCATGTCCTTAAACTGTCTTTCTGGCGTTTGTCTTCTGGAAGATTTGGTAATTGGCGGTACATAGATCTCATTCTGCTAAAGCATTTGAATGCAGGTATGCAGACGTGTACATTGATAGCGAAATTTTTTCTTGTCCTCCTAGATTTCATTATAATCTACAAATAAAATTGTGAGAAATGAAAACCTGTTCTTTTAAATACCTTTTGACAAATTTTAAAATTGTGATGATTAGAATAAATTTTCCATGTTAAACTGTTAAGATTACCTACCTATTATATATACATACTGTGTCACCCAAATGTTGATGTGTCACGCGTTGTCAAATTTAAGTTTTTAGACTTTCAAGAAGTCGAATTATCACTTTATCAAACTTAAAATTAATGAATCGCTTGAAAGAGCAGCTCAGACTGATTGAGCCAATGCAGTTGCTTGCAGACAAGCTAAATGCTCCATGCCGAATCGATCAAAAACCAGAACTAGGGAGCTACTAATGCTAAACAGAAGTGGCATCCGGCTTGTCACAGGGTTCCTTACTGGACATTACGGAGTCAAAAAGTTTCAAACATATCTAGGTTTTACAAGAGATGATAGCTGCAGACTTTGTCACGAAGAAGAGGAAACAGCACAACACATTATGTGTCACTCTGATAATCTCGCCAGACTCAGACTTCGGTACTTATCAATTGCGTATCCACTTACAACGAAATTAGGCAATATTTATTCAAAGGAAATAATGGCATTTTTAACTGCTACTCGTATATGGAATTAAATCGGGTTTGTCACAATGATCCTTAAAGGATGTAGTGACGTAGTGAGAAGTTCCCAACACATTCAAAATCTATCTATCACTCTATCAGAAACTAAGAGTGCTTAAACTAAGAGAGTTGAATCAACATACTAGAAGAGGAATTATATATATATTCAGACCTATTCTGTGCACTTTATAAATTTGTCAAACATTGACACTTGCGAAACTTGACTGCTGTAAAGACTTTGGTATTCTGTGACATAAATAAAAAGCTCTTTTCCTTGTTAGTTGTCAATACTATAAATGCTGTTGACAACTATAAAAAATATGCTCTTTTTAAGCATTTTTTATTATTTGCATGCATGACAAATATTCTTAACTAAAATATACGCTATTTACAAGCATATTTTTTATTGTAATTTGAATGCATGAAAAATGCTTTTGGCAACTTAAAATATATGCTCCTTACAAGCATTTTTTACGAACAATTACGAACAGTTACGAAGAATTACGAACAGTTCTCTATACAAAACGTTTTACACTATAGTGTGGTGAGAGCACTAGGTACTTGAGGTTTAAATTTTGTCAAGATGTGTCCAGAATATTAAAAAGCCTTCTGCTATATAAAAATCAAAAATTTTATTAAAGAATTTGACAAATCTGTTAAGTGCACAAAATAGGTCTGATTATATATATATACATTGTATTAACTGTTTATTCATTAAAAAAGGTGTTCGAAAAATACGTTGTACCATGTGTGGACGTGCTGTGCGATTGACATAAACTATGCTGTCTCTGAACTTGGCTACTTCTATTAATTCCAGTTCATAAAAAGACTTTAGTTTAGTATTGGATTGGAGTGGCTCTGATTTGAATAGTTTAATTTGCTGCATTAAATTAAATGCTATATTGTGGCATTATTTATTTGAATATATCTGAAAAGTATAAAAAGCAAAATGTCTCTTAATTAGTGTGTCACCAAATATGATTATTTTAATATAATAACTCGTTAGTTTAGTTTCTGTTATAAGATGCCTCATTTCTCGATTTATTGAATATAAAATTATGATTCCTTGTCGTTTTCTAATATGAATTGGTTAGCCATATAAAGGGTTTTATGACCACTGTTCGTTATTTATGTTTTTGCGGATAAATTTCAAAGTATTATTGATGCTTTGAAAATGAAGACTCGGCAAATTATAGACGAGCTATATGTCTACATGTGAACAAAAACGATCTCAGGATTGAGGATTAAAAAAATTTGATCAAAATCTCAATCAAAGTATATAACTTAAAATATAAATCCATTTCATATATGCTGACTTTTTTTTTTTAATTAGCTTTATTATAAATGAGTATTGGGCTATCAGTCAGATTTTGTAATTTGGTTTTTTTAATAAAAAATTTTTCTTATTATTTTACTTATTTAATATTTATTTCCGACGTTTCGGTTTTTTAAAACCATCATCAGGGAAAAAATTTTAAAACAACTGAATAGAATAAAATTTTTATATAAAAAATATTTTTGACAAATGTTTTAAATAATTACAACGGAGAAAATACAATCAGTTTATCTTAAGAATGATTTTTTCTAGCAATGCACAGTAAACAACAGAAATATTTTCTATATCTCGCCGCAAATTATATGTGGGTTTAGTCATTATATGTAAGGACTCTAGGGTAAGACGTCGAGACAAGGAAGGTTCAGTATCAATGACTTTCACTGAAGTAAAATCTGGGTAATGATTTACATCAAGAAAGTGTGAGACTAAAGCTGATTGTTTATCCGGATTAATTTGTTTTAGACTATTTTTATGTTGACTTATTCTTTTATGTAATTGATTTTTTGTTTGGCCAATATAGCAGAGTTCACATTTTTGACCATTATTATCAGTTCCAGTGCATGGAATTTCATAGATGCAATTAATAATGTTGTTCGTTTCAATACGATCTTTCAGTTTGGTATATATAGTTGTTTGAATTTGTGCAAATGGTTTAAAGGATATTCTTAAATTGTCTACTTTCCTTTCGATAATCTTAGCAATTTTAACTGATAGGTCATTTATATATATCATCGATCTTCTAATCATAGGAATTTGTATACTCTGCTCATGGTGATTAGTTCTTGAAAGTTGAAAATGTTGACGTACTCGATGTAGTTGACTAACAATCATTTTGCGAGGATAGTTATTATCAGACAAAATGTTGAAAGCTTTATTAATGTTAGTAACGTAAAATTCTTTGTCACTTATAGAAAAAATGCGGAAAAAAAGGTTGTAAATCACATTCATTTTTTGTTGTCGTGGGTGGTGTGATAAATAGTTAAGAATTTTACCTGAGAATACATCTTTCTGGTACCAGTCAATTGCTAGTTCTCGATTATTTTTCTTAGATATTAATAAATCTAGGTAGGGAAGTTTTCCATTAAATTCATGTTCAACAGTGAATTGTATGCGATTGTGAAATGAATTTAATAATTGTAGAAATTCAAGGATTTTATCTTTTGACCCAATGGTGAAAATATCGTCAACATATTTTAAAACAATTCTAGGTTTAAATGATAATTTGGGAATTGTCACATCAAAGATTTCATTTGTAACAATGTTGGCGATGGTAGGTGAAATATTTGAGCCCATAGCACATCCATTAATTTGTTTGTATATATCTCTTTTAAACAAAAAATATGTCGAATCAATTAGTACAAAATGTATAATTTTTAAAAAAAGGTATTGAGGCATGGTTGTATATTGTTGTATAAGATGCCATTTGGTTTCTAATAGTCTAATCACTAAATCCATTGGAATACTTGGAAAAAGTGAAATCACATCAAAAGAAGCGAGAACTTCATCATTTTCAACAATAATGTTAGTTAATTTTTCTCGAGCTTCTACACTATTTGTGATATCATATTTCTTATGTACAATTTTGCTCAATATGGTGTTCAAATAGATTGCAAGCTGAGATGAAGGGCTGTCAATCGT